>NW_006295887.1:1639531-1661051 GCF_000327345.1 Myotis davidii
TGTTTTTTTTCCAATAGTTTTATTCATTTCAAATGAGCCGGATCCGGCCCATGGGCCGTAGTTTGCCCACGGCTGGCTAAGGAATAGGACCCTGACACTGAGCTCGTGTGATACAGACAGCTGAGTATCCTAGCTGGTGAATACTCACAGAATTTAGTCTCTTTGACCATATTCCCATACCCAAAACTCATGACCAATTGATTTGTCTTCACCTTTTCAGCTCAATGGTCCCTTGGCACCATACCGTGTTTGCTTTCTCTCCTATCTCTGTACAGTGGGGCCTTGACTTACGAGTGTCCCGACTAACGAGTGTTTTGAGATACGAGCTGTCTCTTGGCCAATTTTTTGCTTTGAGTTGTGAGCTAAAATTCGGGTTATGAGCCAGCTTCAGATACCCCACTGCTAGTTGGTGCAGCGAACGTCACAGTGAACGCCATAACATCAGCCCAGCATCACGTGTCTCACTCGTTCACTTTTTGATTTGACATATGAGTAATTTGAATTACGAGCTCTGTCATGGAACAAATTAAACTCGTAAGTCAAGGCCCCACTGTACTCATGAATATTATTACTAATAGTAGGATATTATTACTAATAGTGGATGACTGTATAATAGAGAAGAGTCTTGGGGGATAGTAATCCTCTATTGTTATGACCTTCTTCCTTTCTTTTCTGCCTACAACACTTTTAGTGACTCCCCTTTCCATCCTGGAATGCAGGATTAATTGGCCCTGACTCACTTCCCCCTCCTCTACTTGTATTCTCTGGGGTCACCCAAATGAACCATTTACACTTCTCATAGAACCCAACCTAGAAAAACATTAATGCTATAATATTGAGTAAGTATACCTTGTCCTGGATCCACAAACAAATTTCCAAGTTCCTGAGGGCAGGCACCAGGTTTGATATGCTTGTACCAATTGTGCTTCACCTAGAGCACCATACAGTAGTCCCACCAGTACCCTGTAATTTTATTAAAAGCTTCATAGCATCAAAATTACTGTTTTTCACAGCACATTAGATTAAAACAGCAGAACTCACCAGTCATAGAAGCCTAGCCTGCCATGGCCACGGCAGTGACCTCTCCCATCTGTCCCTACCCTGCATCCAGGTGGATAGGGTGGAAATGACCCAGGGCCAGGAAGGCAGCCTTAGAGTGGAACTTGTAAGGGAACACAGGATAGCTACAGGAGACTATTCACCTTTTATTGCTTTTCTCTTTCCATGGGCTGCTGGGAAATTCAAATCCAAATTTTGGCTCACTTCTAGCCTGTATTCCATGTGGTCTTCCACATAAGCCTCATGTCCAGCTGTTACTTATTCCCCCTCCATACCTTCTTTCTTGTCCATTCTTTGGTTTATTTTTATCCTGTATACAATAAGATAAAAGGGTCCCTACTCCTACCTGTTGATAAATATACTCAATCCCCATATGGGAGGAATGAGGGTCAGGTCCCAGAGCTGGTGAGTGGCAGTGATGGGATTTGGTTCTAGATCATTGTCCTGCAAAATGGGATTGGTGACTGCCATGTCCAAGGGCCTATTTTCTGCCTGCTTGGAAATTCCATGTCATACGGACAGGGAGCTTAGCCTGAGAACATGTGCAAAGAATGATTTTTTTAGATGCAACTGACTAAGTCAATGTTAGAAAAATCTTAGAACAATAGGATGGCCTGTGATTTCACAATCAGCTCTATTTTGAGAATGTAATGACTTCCAGCTCTGGTCCCTGAATGCCTGGCATCTGGGAAACCACAAAATGATGGGACCTTGGCTTTGAGATCTGCAGCACGAGGCACCAAATTCTCAAAGGAGGGATGCTTGGGACAACTGCCCTTGCAAACGGGGACTAGTGTTTGGGGACAGTTGAAACAATGAGTGTAGCCTGTAACTCATAATCAGGATCAAAACCAACCCTCGGCCTAACCAGGATGAATTCTCCTCTCAGTCTTTTCATTTTTATTTCCTCAAAGCTAACTGTACTAACACCAGCTGTGCCATTTAGTGAGTCTGTTCTAAAATTCTTTTTTCTATCCTAGAAAAGTACTTTCTTATTTTCATCTTTTGTAACTGGCTCTCCAAGAGTTCTGACATTTCATCTGGTTTTAAATAATCCCTAGTATTCATCATTTTTAAAATATGTTCTTCTTCATTGGTTTGACCAAATGCCATCATCAAATGGTTTATTGGTTTTCATATTGATAGATTAAACTTGAAAGGAATGCTTACCTCATTGGTCTTGACTGTCTTCAACTGTGAGATTGGAAGGAGGCAGGAGTTGGGTTGCAAGCAGAAGGAGGAGTTTGGGTTAATTCAGGGGAGAGAGTCAGCCTTCAGTTTGGGCAAGAGAAGGAAGGGATCCAATCAACCTGCAACTCAGCAAGTCAAGTTGACTCCAGTGGGTAAACATGACTGATGCAGACCAGAGTGGAAGCCAACAACTCAGGAGGGAAGTCAGTGTATAGAAGAAAGGATGGTGGCTGGGAGGGGTGGCAACCAAGAGATAGAGAGAAGCATGCAGTTTGGGGCATGCCTTCATGGCACACCTGGCAGATCCTACTAGCACTGAGACACTTCCTAATGAAAGTCATGGAATATTTGGACTTGATGGGAGTCTGGACTGCAACCTGCATGATCTCATTTCACAGTGCCAGGCACAAGTGAGGGTGCAGGAAAGAAAAGGAGGAAAAAGAGGGAGGGAATGGGGGGACGAGGAGGGAGAGAGGAAGAGAAAAGGAGATGGAGGGAGGAGTTGAGGGAGAGAGGGAAAGATGAAAGGAAGAGGAAGAACAATAGGAGAAGGGAGAAGAGAGGAGAGACCATTCCAGAATCCTGGCTTCAGAAGGACTTTGCAGACTGCCAACCCTCTCATGGAAGGCTGAGGGATTTTGTGGTTTGCTCATGCAGCTGCTCAGAAGCACACTTGCAAACCAATATTTTCTTATTTGAACTTCACTACAGTCCAATAATTCACGTTCCCAGTGGTCTATTTTGTCCCAGTACTAGGATCATTTGTGTTTCCCAGGACATACACTAGCTGACGAAGAAGGGGAGCCTGCAAGGGTGTCAGGTGGCAGAGGGAAGAGGGCTTGAGGTGAGAGCAGACCTGATGAGTGGACAATGCCAAGAAAAATATAAAGCCAATAATAAGAATATGTTCCTTATCCTCCTCAATCTATAAGAAAAAGGAACTTTGTAAATGGAGGACCCACTTCCTGCAAACCATCAGAGATTCACACACACTAATATCTTCTTCCCATTGAATATAAAGGAAAAAAAGAAAAGTGAGGTCCTGAAACTTCCTCCCTGTGACATGGCTGGTGAGTAAATCTGAAACCCAAGTCTTTAAGAGAGGTGAGAGGTGTGAGGGAGGCGAGGTGGGGGTTGGGGTTGGCGGGAGAATTGAAAAGAAGGACCTGACTCAGAGGCTAGAGAAAAATTGCCCACAGGTTCAGAAGGGACAGCTCACAGCTGAATTACCTGCCTGTATGTTAGGGCAATTGCCTGCCCTTTAATGTTGAGTGAGGCAGGTGGGCATTTCCAAGCCAGTTCAAATGGGAATACTTGAATGAGAGGATTCCAATGGCCTGTGACATGCAAAGGCACCATGTTTTGAATCCTATTGCATCTCTGATGACCTCCAGGAGAGAGTAAATATAAAAAAAAATAAAGCTAGGACATTCTTGTGATGAAAAGAGTGGGATCAGTGTGATTCATACCACAGACCTCCCTTCTGTGATATCATAAACAGCCCCCCACCCTCCTTCCGGACCAAGATGCAGGATTTTTGCAAATGTTCAAATCTGTTAGGAGGGAAGGATGAAGTTGCCTCTAACCTCTCAGAACCGCTGTAGTGGAAAGTGCTGTGCATCCTGCTCTAATTTGATATGTGGAGGGATTTTAACTGGACAAGTCACTCTCGCCTCTAATCTCAATCAAGTCAAGAATAATCCCCATCCCACCCTCAGACAGAAACCATTATGTGGGATCCTCCTGTCCGGTGTGGCAAATCTACCTCAGAATTTCCCAACATTTCTGCCCATGTGCTGTGGTGAAGGGGGTCTCTCTAGGGCTGACCTGCCTCTGCCAATCCCTCTCCTGTATGACCTACCCCTCCCACCCCCCACTTGTCCTCCTCACCCACAAACGGGCACACGAATTGGCCCTGTCTCATAGAGGATGTGTGAAGTTCAGGCGATTTGAATATGTGAAGCTCTCAGAACAGTGTCTGCCTTTGTGTATCAGAATGGGGTTTGTACAAATGGGATCAGAAGCCAGGGCTGCTAAAGTCACATTTACTTTCTTCTTAGAATAAGTTTGTTTTCTTTCTGTTCTATGTGTGTTTGGTGTCTGCTAGCGTTATTTCATGGAGGCCCACCAGAAAGCAGTTAGGCCCTAGAGCAGCGGTTCTCAACCTGTGGGCCGCGACCCCTTTGGCGGTCGAACGACCCTTTCACAGGGGTCTCCTAAGACCATCCTGCATATCAGATATTTACATTACAATTCATAACAGTAGCAACATTACAGTTATGAAGTAGCAACGAAAATAGTTTTATGGTTGGGTCACAACATGAGGAACTATATTTAAAGGGCCAGAAGGTTGAGAACCACTGAACTAGAGCCTGAATCCACATCCTTTCAAAGCTTCCAGGTTCCCCAGAATGTAAGTTTCTTTGGCTTCAGGAACAAAAAAAGCTATACATTATGTACAGCTGCGACTGCTCCTGCAGGAGGGATCAAGGACTGAATGAATACTTTTTAAAAAAAATATGTTTTATTCATTTTTTACAGAAAGGAAAGGAGAGAGATAGTCAGAAACATCGATGAGAGAGAAACATTGATCAGCTGCCTCCTGCACATCCCCCACTGGAGATATGCCTGCAACCAAGGCACATGCCCTTGACCGGAATCGAACCCGGGACCCTTCAGTCTGCAGGCCGATGCTCTATCCACTGAGCCAAACCGGTTTTGGCTGAATGAATACTTTTTAAGTGAAACAAACTCATGCCAGTTCTCTGCCGGCCTCAGCAGCACGTGGAGACTCGCAGGGAAGAGTGATGTTCACACGGGTCTGTAGGAGCTAACAGAGAATGTGTTTCCCAAGTTGCTGCCTAGCTCCATATTAGAATGCCATCCACACAAAACCTCACCCAGTCCTGCTGAGAGTGGGGCAGGGGGGCAAGGGGCACAGGACAGGGCCGGGTGACATCAGGCTTGACTGTTTTGAGTGACTTGGGACAAAACAGTGAGACAGTCAGACAGAACTCTGACTTGAGTGCCTGGCTAATTGTATGTTCTGCCTGGATGGAGCTGTGGGCACCCAGTCACACTGGACTTTTGTAAACAAGGGGCCTCATCTTTTGTGGTGACAAGCAGGTGTCACTCACATGAGGCCTGACACACCAGGCAGCCAACATAACTGGGGCAAATGCAGAATTTTAATGAGCAGCATGGCAGGCTGAAATGGGGTTGCACCACTCAGATGAAGGGCTCAGAACCAGGTGGTGTTAAGACAGGACCTGTTGAAGGCACCCAGAAGGGACTGGGCCAAGGCAGATTCCAGCCTCAAGAACGGCTGCAGCTTGGCACGCAACTCCAGTGTGTGAGCAGAATGGGGAGGCTATGAGATCAGGGGCTGGCATGGCATCATGGATAGCGCCTCTTCAGCTGCTTGAAGCACCGTGTTAAGAAGGATTCTGAGGCTGTAAGTGGGCCAGATTGGAAAGACTGTTATGATTGATTAATGATGCCCATGGTGAACATCTGGGGGGTGTAGTGAATATTTGCCATGGGTTTGCCTTTCCTAATCCACGTCTGGTCTTGCTCTATCAGAAGGCCTTCTGCATCTCAGCCGGTTTGCACGTGGGAGATTGAGTCTGCGAACTAGACAGGGGCATCCTTCTGTGTGCTGGTGATTCTTTCCATCAGCCTCTTCCCTCAAGGCTGCTCACTCAATGATGCCTCCTTGGAGTCAGGAAGGATTCCTGAGAGCTGGGCTTTCAGCTTGAGTCTTGATCCCCCATTCACCTAGTGAATGATCTGCTGCCTGTGCCTACGTAACCAAAACACCTTCTCTAGCTCTAGAGCTCAGCTGCAGAGACCTGGATATAAGTCTGGAAAGCCCTGTGCCTTCTATTTGCCCTAGGCTAGAGAGCACAGTCGCACATGGATCACCATGTAGAAATGTCATCGCTCCAAGACCCACTTGGACAAATGTCCCTCCCTCTGTGTAAGGTTTTCTAGGACCGTGCATGGGTGCCACAGCAATGAACATGCAGGCTGAGTATGCGTGTTGCATGTGAAAGCATGTGGCTCTGGCGCACATTGCATGAAGACTTCCAGGTGGCTGAAATGTAATGCGAGCATGCTAAGAACAGTCTGTGGCTGGGGAATGTTATCTCCTTGGCCGAGAGGCTCCTGAGGTTTCTCAGCCTCTAAAAGAATTTACAAGCAGAAAGCAGAATGCTTTCTCCCCTTATCCTGCCCGTCACCCATGTCCATCCAGTTGGGGAGGCTTCCAGCTTGGGCCAGGGCCCTCACTTCCCTTTTCTGCCACCACCTTGACTCTTAGCCCATGACATTCAAACACATTTAACTTTCTTGTCCACCACAGGCAAACAAAGTGATAAGAAAACTGGATTTCTCCTTGAGGAACTG
The DNA here is from genome assembly GCF_000327345.1 of Myotis davidii. NCBI lineage: Eukaryota > Metazoa > Chordata > Mammalia > Chiroptera > Vespertilionidae > Myotis > Myotis davidii. The sequence goes on from NW_006295887.1 coordinate 1,646,189, forward strand.
TCTACTCGACACCCTTATCTACAGCATTATATTCCAGAGACCCTAACCCAGCCATAACCACCAGCAACCAGTGACACTGCACAGGCAGTGTTTGCCTTCAATCTGCCTCTGCCCTTCCGCCCTGTCTTCATCATTCATTGTGTGGTTCATCCAAAGTGCCTGGTGGATTTGGGTTGCTGGTTGGGAGAGCAGCGCCTACATTTGCACTCTTAGCAGCTAATGGCAGAAAGTGTAACATCTCCCAGGACTTGGGATCTCAAAAAGGAACTTGAAGAAGAAATAAATTACGAATGGTTGAGTGTTCCAGTTCAATGGCACTTGAGTGTGGGAAGGTTTCCTTGTCCTTCTCCAATTACACATGTGGCGACTTCAGTCATCCCCTGTGGGTTTGGATAGTCACACCCCAATGTGCTCTGAGCACCGTCCCCATGTCAGGACCTAATTATTATTATTTCACTCAAGAATCTTAATCTCTGTGACTTAGTTGTTACCGTACTTATTTGACAGGTGAAATCAGTGCACTTTTATGGAAGTAAATGACTTAACCCAAGTCACGCAGTATTGGGCAGCAGAATGAGGTTTCATGCCCAGATTTCTAATGCAGACACCAGCGATGATTCTCTCTCAGTGCAGTGGTGTCAATGGAAACTCAGCTTGGGCCCCTTCTCTGCAGGTCTGCTCTCTATCTCCCACCCAGATCTCTGCCTCACTCCAGGCAGCTTGACTCATTTCTGATCCCTTGTTCCTGGAACATACCAAACCCTTGGGAAGTGTTTGCTGAATAAAAGGGTATTAGAGTTCAGTTAGCACATGTGTATTAGTTTTCTGTGCCTGCTGTAACAAATTGCCACAAATCTTGTGGCTTAAAACAGCAGAAATGCACTCAATCATAGTTCTGGGGGCCAGCAATTCAAAATCAGTTTTACTGGGCCAAAATCAAGGTTTTGGCAGCACTGTGTTTCCTCCAGAGGCTCTCAGGGAGAACCTGTTCCTTGCTTCTTCCAGCTTCTGGTCACTACTGGTGTTCCTTGGCTTGTGGCCACATCACTCCAATGTCTGCTTCTGTAGACATTTGGTCTCCTCTGTGTGTGTGTGTGTTTCAAATCTCCCTCGGCTTCCCTCCTATAAGAATACTTGTGATAACATTGGGGACCCCTCCAGATAATCCTGGATCATCTCCTTATGGCAAGACCCCTAATTACATCTGAAAAGACTGCTATGTAAGGTGTCACAGTGAACATCTTGGAGAGTCTTTCTTTAGCGCCATGCACACTGCTCCAGCCTTTAGAAGCATCTGAAAGATGATGGACCGAGGGTCTCACCCCTTTCAGAGGGATGTACATGCCCACAGGTCAGTTGCCCTAACCTTGAAGTAGAAGCAGCTTTTCTGCCTCCATTAGAAAAAGCTTTATTTAGAGGCTTTTTGCCACTTACCAGTGGGATGACATGGGGCAATGATCCTAGGCCTCAACTCCCTCATAAGATGGGAATAATTAGAGTACCTACCACTTAGCCTTTTCATGAGGTCTACATGGCAGGGATCATATGCCTGGAACACGCTTCCTAACTCATTCCTAATGACTCAGGAGGATCCTTGACAGGTCAAAGGCCCAGGAGTGAATAAAAATGCAAAGTCAAGAAAACTGTCTTCTATGGTCACATTTATCTTTTGATAACTTTGGATTTACTCCGACAAAGCCACTTGGGAGCCAGGCAGGTGGCAAAATCGGGAAGGAGGTCTGCTTTCAATTCTCTAAAGTCACCTGTGAAGTACTGAACACTGGCATGTTCAAGAAAAGTGGCCAGAATACACTTGAATTCTCTCGTGCACCTGAATTGTTCAGTACCAGTTGTTTGCCCTCGTTGGGCCACAGCTGGAATTCCCTTCTTTAGGAAAAGAGAATCTGATGGATCAGACTTAGTTAAAACTTAATAAGTAGAATGTCATGAAAGCCTTCACTGTTCACATTTACAATTCTTCCTTAGCTACAACCAGCCCTTCCCTTGCTCTGTGCCATCAGAATGGCGAGGGAGGGTACCTTCAGATGTCAATGATGAAACACAGTGGAGAAGGTCTGTGCAGACCTGCCCCTGGCCTTTGTCATGGACTCATATCAGGCCTCACTTTCAACCTCACCATGTTGGCCACATGGAATAGCCTCTGATCCCCCACACTGAGGTCTTAGGGACTTGTGTCATCATTGACCACCACTTGACACTGCAATTATCTGTGTGTCTGTGGGCATGCCATTCCCAGTGCTTTGCCATGGGGCCATGCAGCACCTCCCACCAGAGCAGGTGGAGTACCTTTCTAGTTCTTGGGAAGTTGGATTTGGCCAATGGGGACCCAAGCCCAGCTTGTGGCCTGCAGGTGAGCTGAGCTAAAGCCAACCAAACCCAAACCACAAGGATTAAACCCCAGCCAACCTCCAGGTCTATAAATAAGAAAAATAAATGTGTGCTGTTCTAGGCACTGAGATTTGGGGTTCTTGGTTATTCAGCAAACTACGACTAACACCAAATCTTCCTCTCATTAGCCTATGGTTACCTTGAAGACAGGCACTGTACAAATTCACCACGTGCCAGGCCAGGAGCAGATGCTTAAATAGTCTGTAACTGCAGCAAGGAATCGCTTTTATTTTTATTCAGACTCTCCTTTCCTATAATGAATGCTATGAGCCTGTGACCCGTGGTCCCCACAGAGCTAGTAAAATGAGAGCTGGATCCGAATTGATGATCGCACAGTGTCAGGTGTAGCTCCTTATATAACCTCATATTACTCCAGACACAGGGCCTGAACTCCCATCGAATCCCAAACCAGACCTGTCATGCCCATGTCCTTTTCCAGGTTTATGTGTGAAGTGTACTCACAGGTTGGTCATCACCTGGTGGCTGGAGCTGTAAGGTATGCTGAGATTCATGTGAGCTTCAGGAAGAGGGGACCAAGGACAGGAAGAGCCCTATCAGAGCAAAGGGGATGGGCTGCTGTTGGCAGGCATCCCAAATTGGGTTAAATAGGGGTGACCATAATGGCAGGCATGAGAGTCAGCAGGAGCTTTTTGCAGGGACAGTGTTTCCAGGCAGGTGGATGGGATCACCTGTCAAGAAGGTGCAGGTAGGTGGGTTGCAGTTGTCTACATTGAAGCAGGTCCCCAGGTGCACACCGGGGAGGATTGGATGAATAGAGATACTTCTGTTTTTGGAAATGGGAATTTGAAAGCTGATGAGGAGTAATGAAACAGGCAGAGTCCCAGCTCAAAGGCCAGCAGCCCCGCTGGAAGTGAGAGTTGCCAATAGAAGCAGAGGCAGTGGTCTGGGTAAATCCTGAGGAGCTACTAGATGTTTCTATCTCTCCTTTTCCCTTCCTCTGTGTAATCAATAAAATATATATATTTTTAAAAAATCCTGAGGGGCTAAGAGGAGGACATAGTTCAGGGAACACTGCCCAGCCATAAATTCCATAAACTCAAGCCTATTGTTTCTCACTGGCCACAGAGGGCATAGGACAGCACATCTGAAAATCAGGGCTGGGCATGTTAGGCCTAGGGCAGGAGGGCCCATCTAGGCCCACAATGCTTCGGGGAATCCAGTGTCTATAGAGCTCCCAGAGCTGATGCCTGTAAATGGGCCCCCGCCTGTGCTGGCCATTCCATCCCAACCAGGTTTTTCCCCAGCCTCTGCTCTCATCTCCTTCAGAGTTTCATACTTAGTAACTCTATACTTACCCATCACCTAACCCCCAGGCACTAAGCTCTGTGAGGCCAACTATAAAATAGATCACTATTGTAGGGCCTGACACATGGCCCGAATCAGGGTGAACTCTTAAATATATTGATACAGTGAATAAAATGAATTAAGAAGAAAGAAAAACTCAAGGCAAATCTATAAAAAACCAGGATCCCATCTCGGTTTCTTGAGTTAGTGATATTTGGCAAACAACTTCTTTGTTCATGCCCTCCCCCAGCTGCACCCAGAAGGCACAATAATGGACTGACAATGCGTCATTCTGACCCAGGACCCAGGCCACACTCCACTGCTACTTCTCCTGGCAGAACTTATGATTGTTCTAATCCAGCAGAGCTTTGGTTTTCACAATTTAAATATTCTATTTTATTGATTTTAGAGAGTGAGGAAGGGAGAGGGATAGAGAGATGAGAGAGAAACATTGATTGGCTGCCTCTTGCAAGCCCCCTATTGGGGGTAGTGCCTCCAACCTGGGCAAATGCCCAGACTGGGAATTGAACCGGTGACCTCTTGTTTCATGGGTCAATGCTCAACCACTGATCTCACACCAGTTGGGCAGTTTTCACAATTTAAAAGTGGGAATAATAACAATGACTTCATGGAACAGTAGATAAAATGATGGATGGAAACTGCAATACCTATCACACAGCAGTAGATAAATAAATGCTATAAGCAGAGTTCAATGGCAGGGGAAATTTGTAGGCAGGGTCCTGGAGCATCTTATGGAGTCCAGGGAGCCATTGGGAAGCCCTGCTCGAGAGGGGTAGCACTGGGGCCAGAGCCAAGGGGCCCTGAGTCTTTTACAGAATGTTGCTTTTAGCTCCTGCTTAGTCCATCATGACCAAAAAAGCAGGGTTTTGCAGAATGAACATGGAGGCCAAGAGCCCACAGCCCAGGGGAGGAGATGGTCATGGTCAAGGGACAAGAGCAGGACCTGGACAGATGGATGGCCCAAAGTTTCAGTTATACTCTCCCATGTCACTTCTTCCCCGAGGTGGGTCCCTGACTCTCCAGTTGGTGATTCGTTTCCTTCCCTGGCACTACCTTATCCTTCACTTTGGACGCTGATAATTTTGGTATCATGTATATAGCTGGTGTGACCCCCATTCCTTCAGTCCAGAGGCTTTGTTAGATTTTTCCCCTCACATCTATATAACAAGCCAGTAACCAGCACACTATAAGCATGCATCTGTGTGTCCTGGGTTTAGTTAGTTGTATGCAAACAGGAAGAGGAGAATGAATGCTTCAGTATGTACAAAAGGAAGCCCTGCCCCTTGGTGAGTTACTGCCCTGGCTGCTGCAACCCTCAGAAATGAAGAAGACCAATGTGTTCATTCATCCAGGGTGGTCTCGCATATGGCAGATACCATGGTAGGCCAGAATCCGGTTTCCCTGATTCACAAACTAGGGTATAGGCACAAAAGGGCCATTTTTCAGGAGACAGATCCACTTCCAACCCATGTGACCTGGCGACCTGGCTGTTGAATATAACTTTTATTTTCATTTCCCCCAGTAATTTAATAAGTATTTCTTACTTCAGTACAGTGCCAGTAATAGAAGAACTAGCGTTGGTCCAGCTCATAAAAGATAGTTCATTCCCTGTGTTTTACTCTGGCCTTTAGATCAATCATACTGTCTCATTTCAAATTGTATAATTTTCCAAGAGTTTAGCCAGATATTCAAAAAATAGCTGGTTTGATAATTGAATGCCAGAAACTGAGAAGTCCTAGAAATCTTGGATGGCAGATTTTCCTGAGGGGCTATCATTTGACAATAAATGAATGTTTCATTGGACCTGTTGCAAATGTTTTTCTTTGAAAGTTAATGCATGGGTCTAGGCTCCTGCTGGCTTCCCTCCATTTCAGAGTCCAGGGGTCATGCTGAATTCAGCTTTTCTACCCCAGGAAGAACTCTCTAAATTTTAAAACCAAGGCACAATTTCTTTTTCTTAATAATAAACAAAAAACATAGCATCGTTATATACAACTTTGCTACAAGTGAGAATTAATAGAAATGAACCAAATGCTGACAAACTGATAGTACAGGGGTTGACAAAAGTAGTTTTACAGTTGTGAATATATGAAACACAGTTTATTCTTTTAAAAAATTGATTTTTAGAGAGAGGGGAAGGGAGAATAGAGATATAGAAACATTGATGAGAGAGAAACATTGATCGGCTGCCTCCTGTGCAACCCCTACTGGAGATCAAGCCAGCAACCTGGACATGAGTTTTGACTGGGAATCCAACCAATGACCTCTTGGTTCGTGGATGGATGCTCAACCACTGACCTATACTGGCTGGGCCACAGTTTATTCTTGTATTATTATTTATTGTACTAGAGGCCTGGTACATGAAATTCGTGCATGGGGGTGGGGGGGGGGGGGTGCCCTTAGCCCAGCCTGCACCCTCTCCAATTCAGGACCCCTGAGGGATGTCTGACTGCCAGTTTAGGACCAATCCCTGCTCTCACAATCCAGGAACACTGGCTCCTAACTGCTCACCTGCTTGCCTGCCTGATTGCCCCTAACTGCCCCCACTGCTGGCCTGGTCACCCCACACAGCCTGCTGCTCAGTCATTTGGTCGGCCCTCACTAACTGCCCTGCTAGTCTGGTCACCACATGAAGCCTGTTTGGTCATCCGTTTGGTTGCTTTGGTTGTGATGGTCACTTAGGCTTTTATATAGAGAGAGATTATTTTCCATATGAACAACTGTAAACCTACTTTGCCCACCCCTGTGTGTTCTGTGTTAAAGTTATTCTGTCCCTATTAAAGCAACTGAGCTCTCACAGAACACCAAGTGTGCAAGCCTGCTTATTTCCATCATGTAAATTGTGGACAGTGATTTTTTTGTATGTGGCTTGTAAGCCCATGGCCTTTGGACTAGACCCTCACATCGAGAATGTGTCCAAGAATCATACAACCTTCTCCCACCATGTCCCAGTGAAGAAGTGCATAGTACAATCACATGTGCAGTGTAAGTTTCTGCTTTGCATGTGGGATAGATAGAAGGCTTGGGGTTGAGCACCAAGCGCCCAAAATATTATACCCTCAGCAATGGGGTAAATCAAAATTGCCCACCACCTGACAGAATACAATAAGAACCAGCATCAAAATCCTACCAATGATGCATAGTCTGAATCCATTCCCAAGGAAACATCAAACAAACCCAAACTGGAGTACAACCTACAATATAACTGGCCTGTTTTCTTCAGAAGTGTTGAGGTCATGCAAATCAAGGAGGACCAAGGAGATGTCACAGATTGCAGATGGCTAACAGTCCATGGCAACTAAGTGCCACCCGTGATTCAGAGCTGAATCCTTTTGTAACAAAACACATGACTAAGGCAACTGGAGGCATTTGCATGGAGTCTAAGGACAAAGGGGTATAACCTATCAATGTGGATTTCCTGATTTTGATGGTTGTATGGCAGTTATGAGGATGGTGGGGATGGTAAGGCATGAGATCTGAAAATTACTCTCAAATGGTTCAGGGGGGAAAGGTGTTAATTGTGCGCTAGCAACTTCTCTGGATAGTTAAGATCATTTTCCAATTTATAAAAAAGGGTTGAGGCCTTATCAAACCATCATCCCTCCCTGTATCCCCTCCAGCCCCATTCTTCTGTCTTGTTAGTTAGACTAAATAATTAGCCTTTATCTGTTGCTACTAATTAATAGTAAAATGCCCTTCCCTAACAACCCTGGGGTCACTCTGCCCCAACCTCTGCTTTACAGGTGAGGAAACAGGAGCAACACAGAGCAACAGTCAGCAGCCTGAACCCAGCCCCTGGGCCAGCACATTTGCCAACATGCTTTCCCTGTATTTTTCCTGCACAACAGACACTTGGCACTAATCTCTGGCCTGGCTTTCTTCTCCAAACTTTTGGGGGCTACATTCTTGAGCTAGGCACTAAGGGGGTGGCCAGACAACATTCTCCAGGCTTTACATAAACCAGAAAGTCACTAATGGAAATGAGAAGCGGGAGAGAGAGAGTAAAAGAGCAACGAGGAATGGCATATATTTTATTTACTTGTAATAGAAGTTTGTGTGGTGAGACGCCCAGGAAGAGTGCTCTCTGGAAAGGGTGATTACCTGGTTCCTTTGGATTTAGGTTTCACATCAGTGCAGATCCAGTAAATAACCAGCACCCTGCACCCAGCCAGGTGGACCTCATCAGTGAACCACGGAGACTTTGTACCCAGTCCTGTACCCATAGATGCTAGGAAGTGTGCACAGGGGAGGAAAGCCTTGGAAATACTGTTGTAATGAATTCTCCAAAATATGATGAGACAATGTCAATGTGCATGTAAAACAAAAGGCGTGTGTTTACCTGTTCTGCCCTAAGAAAGAATACATTCTAAAATGAATGTAGAAGTAAAAACAGGGCAGACAAAAAATCCCTTCTCAAACACAATGTTTTCCCAAGTGGGTGCACCATCTCAAGGCAAACCTCAAGCCAACCCTCTGCTTAAAAACAAGAAGCCCCAGTGGTCTGAGACCTAGGACAGTGGGGCAGAGGGAGAAAGCTTGCTGCTGTGTCATCTTTGTGAGAAGCAAGCACTTTCAGGGCCAAGCCAGGCAAGACTGTGGTTGGAGAAGACCCTTCGTGCTGCTGGTGTTGGTCGGTGGAAATGAAGAGGAGAAAGCACCACAGAAACACCCATCAGCTACCTACGGGCCTTCAGAGTGAGCCTGGGAATCTCAGCCTGCCTAAAGCAGAGCTGGTGAAGGAGTAGGCTCAGAGCAAGAAACTAAAACCAAGTCTCCCCTCCACACTAGTGGCTGGAGGTTGCCAGGCAGTGGTACTGCCAGCAGGTGGGAGCACAAGTCCTCAGTCTCAAAGGAGGGTCTAGGAGGCACAGCCCAGCCTCCACCATGATGGGCAACATGTCAGAAGCAAGTCCACTTGACAACAATGAGGTGAAGGCTTTTAATTTTGTATGCAGAGACAATCTTCATAGATTTATCTGAAGGAGGAAGTTGCTGTTCCAAACAGTGTCTGCACACAAAGAAGCCAAAAAGCTGGAGGGCTGACACAAACTGCTGGGGTGCAGATGGGTCACCTGGAAACTCCTTATTTGTGTCTGGATGAGAAGCTCACTGGGCGCAGGGGGACGTTTTCACCAGGTAACTCTTACAGGTGATGGTCTGGTAGGGTGCACTGTGACCATCTGAACCACTAAAGAGAACAAGGGAAGAAATAGTTCTGGGGGGTGAAATTAGACTCTTTGGTCTTCTGCTTATAAAGAAGGTCTCCACTGGGTTGGAAATTATGCCCTTGTCTCTAGACACCATTGAATCGCACCGAGAATTGTGGATATACAATCCTGACCCCAAAATGCTTCCAGCTACAAAATGGTATGCAATGCCTCGCAAACTGTACTCTTTAAAGAAGAGTAACAGAACTGCTTCTTATTTGAAAGACACTAGAATCCAGGCAATCAATTAGGATGAAAACTGGCTTTTGGTAAATAAGGTATGTAAGGAAAGAATAAAATAAAAAGGCAAGGCAATTTATGAGGCCTCTGTCCAGCAGCTGTAGTCACGAAAATAACTCAAGGAATATGAACCAGTCATTAGAGGAAAACACTGCATCAGGTTTAGTTAGCAAGAATGAAAAGTTGGCCAAAACACAGAGGAAGAAAAATTCAAATGGACCCTCATTAGTACTTGGCTCAGGTTTGTAACCTTTAAAGCTCTTTTGAGACTTAAAGAAAAAACTTAAAACACAAAGAAGTAGGGAAAAGTGCATGATGCAACTGAGGTCATGATTACAGAGATAATTTTACAATGATTTAAGTGCACACTCCATACAAAGGAGGCCATACAAAGGGGGCCTGAGTAATATTTTAAAAAATATATATTTGGTGCATCTGAAGGGTGGTGGGTTTGATTCCCAGTCAAGGGTGCATGTTCCTGTACCTGGGTTGTGAGTTCACTCCCTGCCCTTGGTTGAGGCATGTGCAGGAGTCAACCAGTCAATATGTCTCTCTCACATTGATGTTTCTCTCACTGTCTTTCTCCCTCCCTCCCTTCCACTCTCTGAAAAGCAAAGGAAAAAAAATATCCTCAGGTGAGGCTATTACTATATCCATAAACCAGAGACTCAAATGATACAGATAAGACAGGATAAAAATAATGCTAAAATGTGGGAAGGGATAAGGGGAGGTGTATTAGTTAATATATAGGTCTGGTAGCTTCCAAAGAGAGCAAATTAAATCAGCTTAAATAAAAGAAAAGTTTATTTCTGTCTCACATGTAAGCCCACATGGGTAAGTGGTCTAGCAAATAAAATGACATAGGTCCTCAAATGGTTCAGGAACCAGTCACTGTGTGGCCTTGTTCCACCATGCCCTGAGCCACCACTGCCCTATCTGACTTCCAGGCCATGGGAAAGAGAGGGAGGAAGTGGGCCACATGGAGCTTCCTTTTACATGCACAACCAGAAAGTGGCACTTATTACTTCTGCTCACAGCCCATTGAAGGCAATTTAGTTGCAGGGCCACATATCTATACCAAAGTCTAGAAAATGAAGTCTCGAGCTGAGAAACCATATCCAAGGACTGGGATAGAAGGGCACATGGCTAGTGGAAGATAAATTAATAGTCTGGGAGCCCAGGTTCCTTCCCATGTTTTGCTCCTTTAGCCCCTAAGATAGTGCATTGATCACATGCTCAAAGCCAGGCTGGCACTGGGATGGAGGAGAACATGCCAGCAGCTCCTTTGAAGCATGAGACTTGGAAGTAGCCCATGCTATTTCTAGTCAATTCCATTTTCCGGAACATAATCTCATGGTCACATGTAGCTGCAAATGAGGCTAGTAAATAACAAGTTGCAGTCTTAAACATAAGTAGTATAAATGTAGTTGCTGAGAGCAAGTTCAAGCTATGTAAATTACTCTTAGGTCCAAACAGATCAACAAGGTTTCTAATTACAAAGGACCTTTATTGATGGAAGGAGCCCATCTGGCTTTCCAACTGGAAAACACTTTGCTCTTAAAAAATAACGATGATTTCTTTTAGAAACAATTGGTCACTCAAATGGCATTCTGAGCAGTTTTGTTTGAATAGAGAGGCTTCACTGTAAAAGGACGATGCAGTTCCAGAACAGTTCCCCAAATTGTGTTCCTGCATGCCCTATGAAGTGGGTTTGGAAAACAGATGCATGATCCCCTCGCCTTGAGTGTGTCGCACATGAATGTCTGACAAGTCCTGCAGGACGCATCTGCTTCACTCCTCAGCCCAGCGTCGGCCAAACCTGTGTGGTCACTGAGCTCCTCCTTACACTCCCCATTTTACCCTCCTGTGAAACCAGCACTTCATATGGTACATTTTGAGAAACATTTTCTAACATGGCAGACATAAGCGATAATAAGCAATAAGCAATAGCATAATAAATAAGCACTATGCACAGTGTGTAAGTCATAGCCTATCACAAAGAGAAATGAATAGTCAGGGATGAGAATGGGCTATCTAACCATGAAACCCTGAGCACGTCGCCCAGACTTCTGAGGTCTCAGCTTTCTCACTGTGGTAAGAGAATTTGCCAGAACACATTGATTACTCAGGATAAGAGATCATATACCCCTTCTTGGCCTATCACTGTGCACTGAGTAGACCAAAAGGATCATGCTTTTAGCAAAAAGGTTTCTTGGAGGCAAAGACTAAATCCTCCCCTGTAACCAGGGTCTTCCCTGCGAGAGGCCACCGGCTTCATGTATGTATTCTGAGTGTGTGAGCGAGGGAACAAATGAATGGAGAGGATCCTAGAAGAACAGGTGACCTAGCCACTTGTAGGAGATGATTTGACCCCATACAGAGGACTGAGGTAAGAAAGGCCACACGACTGGGTCACTGAGCTCAGAAGTGACAGGAAAGGGAAAAACTCTGGAACCTGCCCTGTGCCCTGGCCTCCTCTGCACACCACAGCTGTTCACAGAGCCTCAGAGTCTGGCCATAGTCTGGGTGTGGAGCAGGTCCAGGAAACAGAGTCTATATGTCAGGACATCTTCCAAAAGCCCAACTTTTTCTCCATGGCTATTTAAATCAGAATTCAGCTCGGGTAGGCAATCTTTATTTTGTCATGGGAAAACACTATTAGAATGTTAAGAGGAAAAGGCAAAATTCAAGTCTGTGGATGGTGCCTATCATTTCAAGCCTGTAACAAAACGGAACAAAACATTTGTGTAGATATAGTCATGAGAAGGAAGGAAGCGTACTGATAAACTAATAATTCTTATCACTGGGAGTAGGGCTATGAGTGACATCATTATTATTGCTGTGGTTATCATTATTGCTATTGCTGTGTTCTTTCAACAAGTAACCTGGCCTTAGCAATCCACGCTTACTGACAATGTCAGATGTCACATTCACACTTACATCGCACCTCAAATTCACTGGGTCAGGAGCCCCCGTAGAAGGGTCTGCCTGGCTGTTCACTGGCTATACAGGCTGCCTCAGGCCAGGCGGCTCTCTGATGCCAAGCCAGAAGAAAGGAGCTGACAGCTAAGAGGCCCTGCTGTTCACACTCCCGTCATCTGTCCTGGAGGGAGGTCTGGAGGCACATCTCTGTATCGGTCACCGTGTCTGAGCTGAGGACCGTCACCCCCACCCACATGTGGCCCGCTGGCCACTAGTTTGACATGCTTGCTAAAGTCTCCGGCTCCCCTCCCAGGGTAACAGAAAAGATGTAAGCCTGGAGGCTGCCATGCAGGCACATTCTGTTGAAAGTCGCGCCTTGCCTGAGAGCTTGCCTTGCCCCCCAGAGAAACATTGCTGTGCTTGGGTTTCCAGGCTGCAGCGAGCCCGTGCTCTGATGCACAGTGATTTTAATGGTGTCTTTTCTCATGCTGGAAGGAGAGAATATTTGCCTGAGGCCATCTGCACGTTCCTGCACTTAAAAATGCCTTTGTCTTTTGGCTTCACATCAGGCAGGGAATCGCAGGAACATCCATTCTCCCACGAGAGTCTCTTACCTAAGGCAACAAGGCAGTCAGAGGAACAGTTGCTATCACTTTGTGCTTCGGGGAGGATTTGGAACACCCTGGAGGTAACAAGGGCGGCTGTGCGCATGGGCGTGTGGGCGTGTGCTGTTTGCGCTCACACACGTGTGGGCGTCTCGGAGCCTCTCAGAGGATCGTCAGGGTTTGGCTGCATCTACTCCATGAGGCTCCAAATGCAGTTAAGAATGAACAAAAGCCAAAGTAAGGCTATAAAATGTGGACCATATGTTAAATGTTTCTTCTGAACAACACTTTAAATACATGTTAGCTTTTTACAGTCACTTTGAATAACCTCATCTGGAGATCATGTGAGAAGTGCCACCGGGGCCCTGAGCCTGCAGAGCCTCCCTCGGGCCCTCTGGACCCCAGGAGAGGCCTGAGAGCCTGTGAAGGAAGAGGCTGGGTGAGCTTCCAGCTGCTGGAACCAGGGGGCAGGGGCAGGTGGCCGTTGGTCAGGGAAAGGTCTCAGTCTCAGTTCAGGCATGTTTGTGGGTGTTTCCCCCTTAGACCGACCCACCTCTGGTAGAGGGAAGGGAGAAGATGAGATCACATGATATGGACAATGTGGTTTGACCTCACTGATCCCTGGAGGCTGGATTTTACCTTGGCCTGGGTAGATCCAAATGCTAAGGCTCTCACTGTGCTGGGGTCATGCTGGGGTCGGTGCCTGCTGCTTACAGACAGTCCTGAGTCCTGGACCTGGAAGAAGATTCCTTGAAACCTCAAGCCTGAGGCTCAAGGAGCCTCAAAGCCAAGTTAAGGGTTGAGGTCCTGATATAGAAAGACATTCCATGGTTTTAAGCAGGGGCTTCTCTAAATCAGATCTGTGTTTTTGAAAAATTGAGTTCCCAAAGAGCAGACTGGGATAGGGTGACGATGTATAGAAAGCTTAGTAGGATCCTAGGTCTAGGATACTAGGATCTTGGGGTCAACACCCATGAAAAGAAGGAGGAGGGGAGACAGTAGAATTAGGCCAAGGGCCTGTGGTGCAGTCTTGGGGAAGCCTTGGCCCACCCATGGGGAGTTCTGGATCTGGAATGGCCCTTCTAAGTTGTCCAGCTTGGGACAAGGGAGCTTAACTTTCATATGCCAACCAGTCAGTGCTTGGAGGTGGCGAGGTGCTCTCAGCAGGTGCATGGAAGGGGCTGCCACGTGGGCTGGGTGCAGCACACTTCCAGCAGCAGTGGTAAGAAGTCCTTTACTTTCAACGGGGAATCTGCACAGTGCATCCCAGCATCCCTACAGATGTGATATCATTACTTTACCACCCTTGTCTTTCTCTGACCCTTTGCTTATCTGTGGTCACTAAAGTCTCACATCACATTTAATTATTGGTTGCCCTTCCTTCTCCCCCTGCCCCTTACCATTTACACTTATTTCTTCTTAAGACTATGGACCAGCTCTTCGGATCAGCTGTAGAATCTAGTCTGTGGACCCTCCAGATCTTCTTGGTGATCGTTCTGATTTTTTAAAAATCCAGGTTACAGTCTATAACCAGGGATAACAGACTATAGAAGTAGCTACTTGCAATTACTTGTTGAATGATGGATACACAATGAAATGCTAGTAATTTTAAAATAAGCAGCAGTTTTTGCAGTGTGTTCTCCCCATAAGCTGTAGAAAAAGCAGTTGCTGAGTTACCAGGTGCTACCATTCCATTTTCTCAGGTCTTTCTCCTCTAGCTCCCTGGCCCAGGCCCCCTGCCCACCTCTTCTCCATGATGTCGTGCTGAGCAACAGGAGAGCCATAAATGCAATGTCAGAAAAATAGAAAGCTTAGAATTTCTGTGTACAGTCAGTGGATACAAAGCTATATCCTGACCCAAGAGCACAGAACATTCTGCAGATAACACCTTCCATGAAACACCTTCCTTAGAGGAGCTGATGGAGACCTCTCCCACATTTGCTTCAAGGTTCATGAATTGTAGATTTATAGTTCTTCGTACATGCCGTGACAATAGCACATTTCCATGTTGGCATCTTATAGTCCAGCGGTTCTCAACCTGTGGTTCGCGACCCCTTTAGGGTCTAACGACCCTTTCACTGGGGTCGCCTAAGACCATCGGAAAACACATATATAATTACATATTGTTTTTGTGATTAATCACTATGCTTTAAT
>NW_006295887.1:1661122-1668843 GCF_000327345.1 Myotis davidii
CATTCACTTATTTTTGTCTCTCAGGCTGAGAGCGTCCTGTTCTGTGGGCATATTCTGGGGCCCAAGGCATGACCAGCAATATCCTCAACACAGCAAGGCCCAGAAGGCTCCCAAAGAGGATAATGTTTGCATGCCAGGGAGTGGTGTTTCATGGCCAATTTGAGGCCCCCTGATTCTGAGGGGTGGTGGTATGAGGGCATTTGGGATGGGAAACTGCACTAGAGGCATGCAGGTTCTGCCCACATTTACACGGCTGTCATTCTTTCCATACATGTAGACAGCTTCTTATTGGAGGAACCACACTCAACTTGCCAGCTTCCTTGGACTGCAGGTGGGCTGAGCCACTTGCATGAGGGGCAGAGAAGGTCCCGGAGTTAATGCGCCTCCCCCAGGACAGTCCTCAGTCAATTGTGGGTAGGAATCATGGTGAAATACCCAGGTTCTCTGCCCCTTGAGTGGAATAGCTTTGTAGCATATTTGAACCACCCCCAGAACACCCCCAGGGGGCTTAAACTCCAGCTGTTCACAGTGGAAACTCACCTGCGACCCCCCTCCCCCCGCCATTGCCTTCCTCTGCTCCTCGATTGCCTTCCTCTGCCAGCCTTTCTTGGATCCACTCCTCCCAAAAAACAGGACCTGCCTCTGTGCGATGCAGCACGAGACAGAGGCTGCCTGCACACCTCTAGCACTTTTGCAAGGCCTGCAAACGATGCCCTGACTTCGTCTATGCAGGAAACCTGCATCTCACTCACCTTTCAGCTTCAAACTGTTATTCTCACTTCCTTTGAGAAAACATACTAAAGCATAGTAACCTCTATTTTGTAAAAACTGCTGTTTGAATTTTCTACTAAGCATACATTGTCCTTTGTTCTGTGAATTAACCCTGCTATTCTTGGCTTCTGTAAACATGTTTGTTTGCTTGAATAATCGGGAAAATAAGCTCAGCTCTCTGACCTTGCAAGCTGCTCCGCTGCTGTCCCTGGCTACTCCCATGCCAGGCCCCTCCAGTTATCTGAAGTGTACTATGCTCAAGGCTACTGAGTTGTGCTGTGCCCAGGTTACAAGCTTCCTGCAAAATATCTACATAGGGCTCTTTGTAAAGCCTGCAAAAGGTCCAGAAACCCCATATTTGGCTGACAAAGAGGCCAATGGGGTATAAAGGGAAAGCTTTCTCCATATTGCTTTGCTCAGACTTTGAGAGACAACTCCTCTGAGACTGCTAATGTAATAAAGGCTCCGAAATTTGGCTTACTGGTTAATTGATTAAGGCGTCCTCTGTTTAGGTTGCTGATTTTCAATATAACAATACAAAATATAACCTTTGCCTTGTCACCTATTGGGACTACATTATTTCCTAAGGTGTAAATTGCAGAAGGTGGGTGGACATCATCCCTGCCTTAACTCTTTACAAAATACACTTGTGGGCTACTGAGTACATGTGAATATATTCTGGTGCATATTAAAATGTGCTAGGATATGCTATTTCATCACCAGAAACAGCTTAGTTATTTACTGAATGCCAGAGTTCCAAACTTTTACAATGTGTCTAAAAAAAAAAAAAAAGAATAAGGAACAGACTTTGAAGAACTGGGAGTTTTGGCAAGAGCACCTGTAAGCAGCTCAAGATGGGGGATTAATCGGAGGAAATGTGTTTGGGAAGAATTTATGAGAAAGCCAGCACTTTCGTTCCATGTTCTAAACCTGAGACACTTGATGAATTCTGGGTGGCTGCCTGAATGATCGCTCTGCCTGGGGCCACTGGAGAGACATGTAGTCTCAAGGCACTGGACATTTTTGTCATCCCGCTGCTAGCACAGTTCACAGACAGGACTGAGGGAGGGTTGGAGGTCAGCTCCTATATTCTACGGACATCGGGATTTACTTGCTCTGTAAATTGAATGTAGAGCTTGACATGGTTTGAAAATTGGACCCTAGTGGGAGGTCAAAGGCACCAGGGTCATTAAGCCTTGAGAAAAGAAGGCTGACAGGTGATCCAATGACATTTTCCAGTAGGAAAAAGTCTTATTGTACAGATGGTGACCAGCTGTTCCTTTCATGGAGGCAGCATAGACATGGGGATTAGGTTTAAACAAAGACTGTTCAGATCACAGGCTCTGTTGGCTCTGGAAAGAGAACCCAGGGGAACTGCAATCTCCTCTCTGAGTGATGTGGGCTGATGAATAAGATATTACTTGTGTATCTTTTAGCCTTTCTTAATAGACTGGTCTTGGAGATAAACCCTAACATTTTATGAAATCTCATTGCAGTATGTTGGGAAATATTTATTAAACAGAGGGCTTTAGGGTATGTATGTGTGTGTTCAGGAAATGTGCATATTGTCATTTTTTGTGAAGATATAATTGAAGAATTTCCTTTTTCCTCTTCTTTCCCTGAATCAGACCACTTTTTCTTCCTGATGGGCCCCTTCGCGCTAATGACGTCTGCCCATGTGTTTTAGTATCTTCAAATCCCTCTTTTCTCCTTATGACTTTTTAAACAACCAAAGGAAAAGCCTTAAACAAAACCAGGCCCTGCTTGGGGAATCCTTTGACCCTCGGTGCCAGATAAGTGCTCACAGCTGCTAGATACTTATTAGCAAATTTTCATTTTATAATAGCCTCTGGGGAGAACTTCACCACAATTTAAACAAAAGCACATGTATAATACTTAAGTTGCATCTATACTTAAACCTAAAGCTGCAACACAACAAGTAACTGACATTAGGTTGCATAATGTTAGGCATGTTTTGTGATCTCTGAGCTCAGTTTTATAATCTCTGAGCTCAATAACTAATTTGTACAACAGGGGTAATGACACCTTATCACATTATGAAATGTAAATGAGATAATGAGCATGAAACCACTCTATCTAGCAAACAGGGACATTTTCAACTTTACCCTAGTAAAATAAATTAAAATGGGATATGATATTTATCAAATGAAGTTTATTCTACCGAACACATCTGACAACATGGACAGGTGTGTTTGGATACAATGTCCCAGGTCATCTCTCCTAGCTCATCTGCTAGAATTGTCACAGCCAGGAGTGGCTAGTAACAGACAGGTACTTTCTGTTGCATTTTGTTAGTATGGTTTCTCAGCATCTGCTGAAGATACTGACCTGCTGTTATGTTGGTTTCTCATAGTTATCTTTCTACTACTGGATTGTTTCAAGATTCCCGCAGCTGGTAAGAGAACACAGTACAATGACCCTTTCAATGCTCACTTGTAATCAGAATTGTTAGCAGTTTGTCAGTTTTATTTGCTGTAAATGCCAAGAGAAATTTTAAACTCATAGATTTTCTTTGTAGCTTTTTTCTAAAGCCAAGTTATACTTCTGTTTTAAACAGTAAAAAATAATTTTCTTTAGCGCTCCTTTAGTTTATTTCTGTTTTGTTGAAAAACTAACCTAACAGCAGGTCAATATCTCCAACAGCTGCTGAAAAACCATACTAACACAATGCAACAAAGTACCTGTTTTCTCAGCTCTCTGAACTACCATTTACCTTTTCTAGGCCTTAGATTTTCAAGTATCTGGCTCATAGAATCAACACAAGTAAGATAGTATATTTTACTGGAAAGCAGAAACAGCAAAAATGCCAATGAATACTTTGTCAGTTATGTTTACATTTTGTAGCCTTGGGTCCGTTGTTTGCCAGAGTTTGTTAACATCGCTAAATGAGAGACGTGTTTTTCACCCGGAAGGCAGCACAGAGTGGGGCTTTGCATTGGTGAAATGGCCACAGCAGTCTGCGTGAGGTTTGCAGAGAAGGGCTGCACCCACTTTTCCCATATGCTGAGCCCTGGCACCTCATCATCAGCTAACACTCTAGTTTCATGGGCCTATAAACCTAAAGCTTTACTCTGTGAGAACTGAGTGCGGAAAACATACTGCCAATTTGCAAAGAAATGCACAGACATGGACCTATAACTTGGACTCCCTGAGAAATAAAAACACATTCCTTGACCACCACAAACTCTACAGGGTTGGAAGCACTGGCGAAGGATACATTTTCTATTATGAATATGAAGATAGAGGTAGCTCCAAATTTTACTCTATGTGATCTGTGTCTTTATTGATAAGAAGGATTCTTAAGGCCCCACACAAGGCTTTGATGTTGGTGAGAAGCCTCGGGATTTTGTTTAAACACAACACCTCACCCACCCTCCGAATGTAAACAAGGGGCTGTTTTCTCTCCTCTTTGTCCAGAGACCGAAGTTGTTTCTGGGGTTCTGTTCGGCTTGCGTTTGAGAAGCCGCACACTTACTTGGTCTCATTCTCTTGTAGGACTGAACTGCGAACACAAAGCACGCGGATACATTGGGAGATCGCTTTCTTTTGAGAATCCTCAACTAAAGCTCCAAGTCTCCTGGTAGGAACAACCTTTAAAACCAGGCAATTTATAAACGTCAGAAATCACACCCAGAAGGGCCAGAGCTTTATTTTTCAAAGAAAATGCGGCCCCAGCAACCTTAGCCTTCAAAAGAGCTCCCATTCTCCAGAAGGATAATACGTATTGTTCTTATGGCAACATGATCACTCGCTTTTCTAAACCTTCATGGAATAATGGAAAGTGGACTTTCTAAAATAAACCCCCGCATGTTCTGTTTTGCTTTGTTTTGTTTTATTGCTTAAAGTATTACAAAGGGTATTACATATGTCTCCTTTTTTCCCCCACCCTTGACAATCCCCTGGCTTCCCCCTCGCATGTTCTTTATTTACCAAATCACCAATAGACCCATACAGGGGATTTTGAACAAAGAGACTTTTCCTGTTACGAATTCCCCCGAAATAGAAAATACTGCCTTTTAAATACAAGATGCGGTCTGGTTTGTGAGGCTACCTTTTACAAAAATTTTTCCAGTCCAGGTCAGAGTTCACACATGGAGCAGAGAAGACTGTCCACCTGCATGACAGTGCATGATGGAGCTATGGACCCTGCACCTGGCACTTTATATGTAGCACCCCTTGAATAACGACACCCTTGCATTTAAAAAATAACTCCCCTTGCCGAAACTGGTTTGGCTCAGTGGATAGAGCGTCGGCCTGCGGACTGAAAGGTCGCAGGTTCGATTCCGGTCAAAGGGCATGTACCTTGGTTGCGGGCACATCCCCAGTAGGAGATGTGCAGGAGGCAGCTGATCGATGTTTCTCTCTCATCGATGTTTCTAACTCTCTATCTCTCTCCCTTCCTCTCTGTAAAAAATCAATAAAATATATTTTAAAAAAAAAACTCCCCTGGAAGTTCAACGACAGGCAGTCTTGCTGTTGGAAATTGTGCTCTGTCATGGAGTTGCAAGAAAAGCATTCCAGGGACCCACATATGGGAGCTTGTGGCTGGCAAGATTTATTTGGATGGAAATAGAAGGACGCCCCCAGGTTCCCAATGTTCCATCATGAAAAAGTTCAGCCTTGTCTTCATCAAGCTCTGAAGTAGGGCCGGTGTCCAGACATTTTGAGCCATTGGTTTGGCCCATCTCTCTGTCCTGATCCGGCTTAGTCTGTTTTCCCAGCTGTGCTCTGGCTGGCACTGTGCCCAGGCTGCACTGGAGTCAGCACAGCTGCTGGACTCCAGGTGGTTCTTAGGGCCACGTGGTTGCTATGGAGAGAGAAGGCGAACCGGCAAACATGAGCCACAGGCGTCACCAAGCCACAGAGAGAAAGCTCACTGTTAGGCTGATTATATTATTGCAGTTTGGGACAGACCAGGTGCTTCTTCAAACTAGCCAATCAACTTCCCAATCTTTTGCAGGCTTCTGATGGGTCTTTTTCATAATCAATCCATTTCCTATCCAATCCAATTCTTTCCCCAGGCTAGGCTCCTCCCCTTTACTGTTGCCTTCTCAGTTCCCACTGCACATGCCTCAAAGAGGAAGCACGTCCCCCTGTGTGATCCTGGCTTCCGCTGAGCATGTGCCAGCAGAGGGATTTCTCCTGCTGTTTTTATTCCTCCCCCTCACCCCCCAATGATCCTTCTTGCTCATGACTCTTCCTGATGCTTTGTGGGGGGATTTGGTCCTGAAGGCAGAGGATGCTCTGGGGAATGTGTGACACTGTAACTCAGGGAAGCAAGCCCAATATTGGATTCAGCTTCCCCATTTGTGGGGCTTCATAATATCTGATTCCCATTGCTCCTTACTTTATTAATATCAGGCTACCTATGCCTATAGCAGCACTGGCTGGACTTCTGACAGCTAAGATACGCAGGCAATATAAAGGTACTTTCCTTGCTCCAGCACATCCAGGCTTCTCCCAGTATTCTCTTCCATATGGGAACCTTTTTATTTTCCAGTTCTTTCTTACTTTAGTTTCCTCCTGCCCTCCCTGCAGTCCTCCTCCTAGTTCTCTCTTTCTTCCATTCTACCCTCACCTGGAAGGTGGAGCCACATTGACCTAGTTCTGGGAGGACACAGATGATGCATGGGGTCCAGTGATCTCTCCTAACACATACCTCCAGGTCTGGAAGATGACATGACATCAATCCCAGGACCACCAGGAGCTTCTGGTAGATTTCATTTTGAATCTGAGCTGGGGCTCTGAGACCTGAACAGAACTAGATGCCAGAGGAGCCCTAACTGAAGATGTCAGAAGGCTGGTGTGATCATATAATTTCAAATGGTGCTCTTAATAATTCAACCAGAAAAATAGTTTCATAAACCCGGGCAAGCCTGGGCAAAGGAGGGCAGAGAGGGGTTCTTGGGTGGGAAGGGGCACAGGTGTAAGAGCCCAGGTATGGGAGTTAGACAGCAGATCTGCCTCTAACTCCCTCTCTGAGGACATTGCTGACAAGAAGGGAATGATGTAGGAATCATTAGAGAGAATTGTAGAGAAATAAAAATGTAATACAAACACAAGTCTGCCTCCCGAATTGTTGCTGCAGCCAAGGCCCTGGACACTGGGCTGGGGACCAGGGGAGAAAGTTTTGGCCTTACAGGCATTACAGACGTCAGTCACAATGTGACCAAGGGTGTGGTCACATAGGCCTGACCTGGGCTGAGCCTCTCAGCACAGGGCATGGTGATGAGTAGGTGCTTAATGTGGCAGTGGATCACACAAGGGTCCATACATTCATGGTGGCAGCCTGCATCTCACATGCACCATACCCACACACAGGCTTCATCAAAGGAGGAAAGCATAAATCTGCACTGAGCTTGTTGATTAAAAGAAATCTGAGGAAGAAAAATCAGTCTCTCTTCCCATATGGGAACCCTTTCATTTTCCAGTTCTTTATTTCTTTAGTTTCCTCCTGCCCCTTCTTGCTGTCCCAGGAGCATCTGGAAATCAGGCCCATTACATCCTCATCACCATTGAACAAGAGCTGACTTTTATCAAACACTTACTATGTGCCATCTCATGTAACTTGGCAGAGCAGAGTCATAAAATCCAGGGATATGGTTGATCATAACTACGGGTTATGATCACAGGTGAGGCTTGTCTCCACCCTCAGTTAGGCAGTGGGATCCATGGTAGGACACCTGTGAGGAAATGGCAAGAACAGCTGCTCAGGAGGAAGCCAGGAGGGCAGAGTCTGTGAGGCATCAAGGAAACCAAGAATCTCAGATGCAAGCAGGAAGGAACTGCACATGCATGCACACCCATGTGTGTGCATATAAGCACATACATGCACACGCACATGCAACTCATGTAACTAATAGATACTTCCATTGACTTTCCTGGATAATACATACCTTTTGTGACCAAATAGCAGTGAAGTGTAGGGA
>NW_006295887.1:1668861-1671641 GCF_000327345.1 Myotis davidii
GTTACTGAATCTGTCTCTACCTCAACTATCTTTTGGGACCTTGGGAAATAGTTTCACAGTGATTCATCTGGAATCAACCACTCGCTTCCTGAATTTTACAGATGAGGAGGTCATGAATGAGACAGAGTGGGTCTCCCTTAGAACTTCCTGTGAAGGGTTTCCACATGGTGTGGACAGAGGGGCAACGAGCACCTGGCTAATGACGCTGTGGGTTGGGAGCTGCCTCGCTTGGTGATCACTGCCAATTTCACTCGCCTTTTGTGTTTTGTGAATCAAGGACTCCCTTCCTCACTTGGTGTTCCAGGTACCCAGGTGAAGCTGAAGAGACTGACCAAACAGTGAGTGGGAATGAGCCTGGTGTGTCCAAAATGAAGCAGCCCTGGAGTTCCGTCCAAGAATATTCCTGCAGCGTGTGATCCTAGAGAGGACAGCGATGTGGGTTGTATTTTGTCCCCCATAACGTATGTTAGAATCCTCTTCTCCAGTATCTCACTTTAGTTGGAAATAAGGACTTTACTGGAAAAATGAGATCCTTAGAGAGGGTCCAATTTGATGTAACTAGTTCCTGTATAAAGGAGGAAATTTGGACACAGACAGATATATACACAGAAGACAATATGAAGACAAGGGGAGAAGGTGGCCAAGTGATTGGGGTGATGCATCTATCAGCCAGGTGTAGTTCATGGTCAGTGCACAATGGTGTGGCTTCCCAACTCCACTCTAGCTTCACAACAATGCTGTGACACCCCATCTTTAAGTTACTGATAACCTAGAGTTCCTTTGGACTCCTGGTATATTCTCATTTCTCTGGACAGGTACTATCCTCTATGGGAAAATTATGTAAATGGCTATGATCCCTGCTAGATGCATAAAATTTAATTAATAGGCAAATAATGCAGAAGGATAGATGAAAAGGCTAGTTGTTCTATACTTGTAATAAAAGAAGAAAGAAAAAAAAAGAAAACAAACAAATAAGGAAACCTTACATAAGACAGTCTTATTATTCTTCACTTCCCCACATTACAGATTCCCCAGAAGCAAAACAAATGTTTTTTAACTACATTGTGCCTTGTTTTTATTACATGGGGATTACTTAAGACACGAAGAATAGCTTCCATATGAGTATCAGTAATGAGTATCATTACTTCCATATGAGTAATGAAAAAGGCAAGGTGATGATGTCATTGTTACTTATTTTTGAGCCTCAGTAGAATATTTAGCATTTGTCAGAATACCAGACAATGCAACTTCTTACCACAGGGACTTCCAGAGAAATGAGAATATACCAGGAGTCCAAATGAACTCTAGGTTATCAGTAACTTAAAGACGGGTGTCATGACATTGTTGTGAAGCTAAAGTGGAGCTGAAAAGCTGCACTGACCATGAACTACACCTGTCCACTCAGGACTCATTTATTCCACCAACAACCTATCCAGGTTGGTGTTAAACTAAGTTCTGGTGCAGCAGGTAACCGCTGAGCCATGTGATGCAAGATATAGCAACATGTGCACTTTGTTTGGCCCTGGCATAAGAATAGACACACAGACCAATGGAAAAGAATCGAAATCCCAGAAATAAACCCTCACATCTATGGTCAACTAATATTTGACAAAGGAGCCAAGAAAACTCAATGGGGGAAAATATAGTCTCTTTAATAAATGGTGCAGGGAAAACTGAGTAAGCACAAGTCGAGAATGAAAGTGGATCCCTATCACAGACCACTCATAAAACTTAAAATGGATCAAACACTCAAACATAAAATCTAAAACCATAAAACTCCTAGAAGAAAACATAAGGGAAAAAGCTCCAAGGCAATGGTTTTTGGAAATGACACCAAAAGCACAAGCAAATAAGCAACTAAATCAACCTAAAGAGCTCTGCACAATGAAAGAAACAATCAACAGGACAAAGAGGCAGCTATGGCATGGGAGAAAATACTTGCAGGCCAGAGACCTAATAACGGATTAAAATCCAAAAAATATAAAAAAATAACATAATTCAATAATAAAAACCCAATCTGAGTTAAAAATATGGGCAGGGGAATGGAGTAGACATTTTTCCAAGGAAGACATAACCAACAGGTACTTGGGACAATTTTTCTAGCAATAGTGTGGGGTGTGGATTCAACGGCATACACATTGGAGGCAGAATGTTTATCTTCTATGGAATAACAATAATAAAAATGGACTTAACCCTTTCAACAAACAGAAGAACAGGCACGTTTTGTTTATTCGCAGGATCTGAGGGCTTCTGGCGAGATCCCCCGAAAACCTGGGAGCAGCCCTGAAGCCCTGGGATGGGCAGGAAGGGGCCAGGCGTGTGTTCATGGCAGTGGAATTGTATCCTGAGCTTCATTAAGGAGGAGCCCCGTTTCCTAAAACAGCCCGTCCCATTATGACCTGAAGGAAGAGGATATGATCAATATCCTCTTTGAAAAGGATGGGAAAATGGCACCCTCCCCTGCACTCACCCACTTTTTCTAGCTCAGCAAGGGGGAGTGGGCCCCTCCCAGCCTCTGCTCGCCGTCTGTGTCCACAAAGGTATACATCAGCCAGTTTATCTTTTTATTTTGTTCAGTCTAGATACTAGTGTCCTTGTTATAATATCCAGGACAGAAAAAAAATTGAAATAATAAAACTTTTAATAGGCGCCTCACTGTGTCTGCACTATGAAAACTGCTATCTTTTCTCAAGACAAGTATCACATGATCTCACTCATATGTGGAATCTACTGAATAAAATAAACTGATGAACAAAATAGATCCAGAGACATAGAAGCAT
>NW_006295887.1:1672024-1672651 GCF_000327345.1 Myotis davidii
AAAGTAACATTTTTATCAAGAACAAGGAATCAAGACCAAGAGAATTCTATACAAACAGACCTTGTTAAGATAATCATTTTCTTCTTTTATCCTCCCCATATGATTTAGTTACTTTACTGCATTCCCTTTCTTTTCTCAATTTACTTATAAAAGCATGCAAGTTTGCCATTAGGGTGGTGGTGGGGTGTCTATTCTTTGTAAAGGTTCTTGTGTCATGTAAAACTTGTATATATTTATATGCTTTTCTCCTATCAATCTACTTATCAGTTTAATTCTCAGGGGCAACCAAAGAACTCTAAAGGGGAAAGGTAAAATTTTGCCTCCTCTTACCCTGACATGAAAAGTGTGTGTGGGTGGGAAGGGTTTGGAATGTTAACTTTAAATGTTACCCCTGATCCCTCATCACACCCATTTCCTGATAGAGCCCTTTGACAAAAAAATGGCTCCATTCCCAGAGGAGCAACTCAATCATAGCTGACCCAACACATTCCGAAAAGAACCCCATTCAGAAGTAGGGCTCTTTCCAATGAGCCCGGAGGCTGGACTTCATCACTAGGTTGTGCTGTTATTACAGAACCAGGGGAAAGACATGTATTGAGGATAGGACTTATGTGACCCGGTTGGTGG
>NW_006295887.1:1673365-1675466 GCF_000327345.1 Myotis davidii
GAAGAAATTGTTTTCCAGCTGTATTAGGAAAGTTCTGGAATAAAATTACAACAACATACCAGAAAATCTAGGCTAAAAAACTAAACATTTTATTTTATATCAGGGGTGGGCAAACTTTTTGACTCGAGGGCCACAATGGGTTCTTAAACTGGAATGGAGGGCTGGAACAAAAGCATGGGTGGAGTGTTTGTGTGAACTAATATAAATTCAAAATAAACATCATTATATAAAAGGGTATGGTATTTTTCTTTTAGTTTTATTCATTTCAAACGGGCCGGATCCGGCCCACGGGCCGTAGTTTGCCCACGGCTGTATAATCTCCATATATTTAGTAAGCTTAATTCCATCTGTTACCTTCATTCCCTTTTTGCCATGTACCATAACATGTTTACAAGATCTGGGTATTAGTATTCGTACATATTTTGGGGGTCAGGGGGAGTAGGGGATCATTATTCAATTAGCACAAAGCCCTTTAAGAATCTACAGTTGAACTAATAGAATCTCAGTAACCCCCAAACAGGGATTCACCTAGTCTAGTCTCATGCAGAAAAGAATGTATCTTTTTTAAAAATTTTTTTCAATTTTAGTTTATATTCCATAATATTTTTGTAATAAATAGTTCTAGACGTACACCATAGTGGTAAGACAATAGTATACTATACAAAGTGATCCCCAATATGTCAGGCACCCACCTGGCACCATACTTGGTTATCACAATATTATTGACTATATTCCCTATTCTGTACTTTACATCCTGTGAATATTTTATAACTACCAATTAGTACTTCTTAATCCCTTCACCTTGTTCACCAAAAGAAACAATGAAAATATCTTAAAAGCCTGCCTTACTAAAAGAAAATGGGAAACTAGAAGGAAACTGAGTTTTCTCTGAGCCCCAACACCATAGGTTTCTGCCAAGCAGCCCACCAGCATTTTATTCTTACCATAGGATCAGATGGCTAGAGTAGCTGTGAAAATAGAGAGAGCTGGAACTCAAGGTGATAGACAGTGTGTCACAAGTGACCGGTGTGTTCCTGGGAATTAATGACAGAGCTGAGCCACTATCCAAGGTGGAGGTAAGACAGGATGGGCCAACGTGGCTTAAGGACCAAAACCCATCCAAACTGTGTCTGTGTGGTTGTTTCTAAGGGAGAGTGCCGGCTAGACAGTGTGTCACAAGTGACCAGTGTGTTCCTGGGAATTAATTACAGAGCTGAGCCACTGTCCAAGGTGGAGGTAAGACAGGATGGGCCAACTTGGCTTAAGGACCAAAACCCATCCAAACTGTCTGTGTGGTTGTTTCTAAGGGAGAGTGCCGGAGATAAGGAGGAAGATAGCACATGGATTAGACACAGGCCCAGGAGCCAGGGGATGTCAAATCTGAGTGAGACAGCTTTCATTTTCTCAGTTGCTGTCTCAGGTTGGGACCTCTGAAAAAAGACCCTGAAATAAACATTTGAGTATGAGGAGAGTTTTTGTTCGTTTGTTTGTTTTTGAGGTAATGCCAGTAAACACTGCTAGGGAAGGGGTGAGTGTGATATCAAAGGGAAGGCAGCCAATATAGTGTGTAGTATCAGTAAGCAGGTCAACCTATGGAGAAATGGGGCTTTATTCAGTGGAGACATCTGGAAGCTGGGTAGATCATGGCTCAGAGTTATCTCATCTGAGGGTAGGGAAGCTTGGACATTTACCTACCAACTTCCACTTATGAGTGATTGAAGTTTTCGGCCAGGCGCATTAACTTTCATCGCTTTTCACCTTCCCTGCACATAGGCTGAGCATGCTTCCCTGGCTGGGAGGAGCAGGAGTTTAGAGCATAGAGCAATGTACATGATTGGCAAGTGTTAAAGCAACAATAGCCTCTGCTCCAAGGCTAGAAAGAAGGAAGGCACAATGAGAAGTTCCTAGGCTAGAGAGGGTTATAAGTGAGAAGACTCAGAGGTTTCTAGATGGGTTTGTCTCTAGGGACCTTTCTAAAGTGCTCGTTAGTGTAGGATGGTTAGCAGAAACAGACATGAATACCTAAGTGGTCTTTTTATTTGCCTTCCATGTACACATCCTATCTAATAAAAGAGAAACATGGTAATTAGTTGTAACTTCG
>NW_006295887.1:1676170-1681146 GCF_000327345.1 Myotis davidii
CCCCAATGCCCCTGATGGGCCCTGCTCTGTGCGTGACAGGGGGCAGCGCCCCAACACCCTGATTGGCCCTGCTCTGTGCGTAACAGGGTACAGAGCCCCAACCCCCTGATGGGCCCTGCTCTGTGCATGACAGGGAGGAGCTCCCCAACCCCCTGATAGCCCCTGCTCTGTGTGTGACAGAGTATGGAGCCCCAAGCCCCTGATCAGCCAGCTCTGTATGTGACACGGGTGGCACCACAACCCCCTGATCCGCCCAACTCTGTGCATGACAGGGGGTGGCGCCGCAACTTCCTCATCAACCCTGCCTTGAGTGTGACAGGGGGAGGCACCCCAACCCCCCAATTGGCCCTACCCTGAGCGTGACTGAGGGTGGCATTGCAACCTTCTGATCCGCCCTGCTCTGTGCATGACAGGGGGTGGTGCCCCAACTCCCCAGTCGGCCCTGTTCTGACCCCGATCAGGAGCTGTGGGGCAGGCACCTAGGGATTGGGCCTGCCCTCTGCCACCCAGAAGTGGGCCTAAGCCAGCAGGTCGTTATCTCCTGAGGGGTCCCAGAGAGGGCACAAATGGGGCTGAGGGACATCCCCCCCGGCCAGTGCACAAATTTTTGTGCACTGGGCCTCTAGTATTATATAAAGACAAAGATTGCACAAAGGCACACTCACTTTTGTCTTAGGATATATGTATAAAACCCTCCCTTGCAATCAGAATCTGAAAGATTTATTTTAAGAACATCTCAGTGAACACTGGAAAGAAAAATGGAGGACATTCCAGAGATAACATGTAAGTTGTCTTCAGACAGTGTGATGCAAGACAAAAAAGAATGATACTAACCTTTTTCAGAGAAGTCCAAGAGGAGCCCATTGTCTGAAATCAAGAATTTGCAAGAGCACATTGAAGGGCTGACTAAGAGCATACTATCTAAATCCTATAGAACTTAATAATATCTGACCTTTCATTTTCATGGTCCAGAAGGAAACTTAAAAAGTAAAGATGTCCTACTCTGAAATGTGCTAAAGTCAATTAGCATGTTTTAGATTTAATTCAGGAGACCCTGAACTATTACTAAGGGATCAGTAATGTGGAATGGTGGCTAAGGAGTTAAAAGACAGTAGTAAGTAGAGAATTTGAGGAGTGCCCTTGGCTGATGAGAACAAAGACAAATTACTTTCATTTCCCTGCTGGGTTTTAACAATTTACAAGGAGGCCTTAAGGCAAAGAAGTTTAATGAGGATGTAAAATATAGAGCAGCATTTATTTATTTAGATAAGGCAATTATTTTCAGTGGTACCAGAAGAATAGAAGGAAGGTTCTCTTCATGTCTGGCCCCCCAGTGATAAGAGTTTAAATTTGTCCTTGGACATCTGTCATTTTTCCTATATTTGTTAATATAGTGGACACAGAGGGTCTACAGCCTGGAGAGAGGGTTGACCCTGACATTATACCCACTATTAACAATGACCTCAAGCCACCAATTGCAGGAAACTCAAAATGCCTTAGAGGTTTCTACAGATTTCAGAAGAGTATTCTTAGATCACTAATCTCACAACACCTTCACGAAGGGTTTCATTTGGAACCCTGAGTACTTCCAATAAGAGAAGGCCCACAGGACAAGTGATACCCATTTGCATGAACTGACCTCAACCCATCAGTTATAAAGGGTCTTAAAATATCTTAAAGAATTTTATAAGATTGTTGCAGACAAATATTTTCAGGTGGATAAACCATACAACTATTTATAGCAGGATTTCTTATAAAGGCTTTTAATAAGGTGGAGAAATCCCAAAGACAGCAAGTTTCCAAGGCCTCAGGGAGTATGGGATGAGGCTTATGAGCAGATGTTCCTGGCCTTGGAAGACTGTCCAGTGTAGGCCTGTCTGGGTATTTGATAAACTTGCTGAATCTTTATTACCCATGTGGACACTAGCTCCATGGGTCTAGAAAGAGATAATAGGGATTGAAGCAAATATCAACAAGTATTGATCTGAGTGTGAGGCTGAATGTCATATTCAGAAGTTAGAAATTCCAATTCTAGCCTGAGTGGCTAATTTGGTTGAAGCATCACCCATCCACCAAAAAGTGGCAGGTTAGATTCCCAGTCAGGGCAAATACCCAGGTTGCGGGTTCGATCCCCAGTCAAGACACATGTGAGAGACAACTGATAGATGTTTCTCTCTCTCCCTTCTTCTCCCTAAAATCAGTTTTAAAAAAAACGCCCTAACCGGTTTGGCTCAGTGGATAGAGCGTTGGCCTGTGGACTCAAGGGTCCCGGGTTCGATTCCAGTCAAGGGCATGTACCTTGCTTACAGGCACATCCCCAGTAGGGGCTGTGCAGGAGGCAGCTGATCGATGCTTCTCTCTCTTCGATATTTCTAACTCTCTATCCCTCTCCCTTCCTCTCTGTAAAAAATTAATAAAATATATTTAAAACAAAAAACAAAAAAACTTAGAGGTTCTGAGCATCAATGACCAGTTTCAAGAGAAAGTGTTTGAAGTGACCCTTGTGTTACATACTAACCACAATATGTGTGCTCCAGGGCTGAGCATGCTGCTATGAGTCACTGCTAATGACTGCACTGGCTGATCTGCATTCAGTGGTCACTAGACATCAATTGTCAACAACAACAATTTGAGTCACCCTTTGAAGATTGCTGAAACTACACTCCAAGATGGGGTCTAGGCAATTTGGGAGTGGACAAGCTTATAAATAATATATGACTAAGCATAAGAAGGATCTTCATATTTCCCTCCCTCTAAGGAGGTGCCTCAAAGGGCTCCCACATACTACTGAGAGAAAATTATACCTTTTCTCAAACTTGGGCTGACTCTGAGTTAGGGGAGGTGATGAAAATGAAGATGGTAGCAGAGTAGCTGGATTTTATACTCACCTCCTCCTAGAACCAAACTGGAATTACAACTAAAATACAGAGCAATCAATCTGAATGACCAGATAAAAACTAGCTGAAGAGAAGTTTTGTAACCAAGGATCTATGGAAGGCACATAGAGACAGGTAGAAAGGATGGAGGCGTGAAAAAGGTTGGCTCTGCTCTGCTTAGGAGCATGGAGTTTCAAGCCCATGCTGGGATCCCCAGCCTAAAGTACCAGCGCCTGGAAGAGGTGCCCACATAACACGTAGCTGTAAAAATCAATGGGGGGACTCTGTCTGCGAGACAGAGACAGGGGTCTGCTAGAGAGATAGGCATTCTCTTAAAGGGCCAACATACAAAATCACATTTGCAGCCACTCACACTGGGTTTCTGTGGAGTGAAGGCAGAGCAGACTAGAATCAAGGAGAGACTATGGTTTGAGAACTCTGGTGAGAGAGCTGAGGGACACTGAGACCCCGTGCTTAGTCACTCTCCCACACCATAATGCCATCTTTCTTGAGTGGAGCACTCCCCTCCATATGGCATCAGCTTGCGG
Organism: Myotis davidii; assembly: GCF_000327345.1. Taxonomy (NCBI): domain Eukaryota; kingdom Metazoa; phylum Chordata; class Mammalia; order Chiroptera; family Vespertilionidae; genus Myotis; species Myotis davidii. The sequence goes on from NW_006295887.1 coordinate 1,679,595, forward strand.
GAATGCAGTAGCCCCACTCTCTGGTTTCCCTGTTGTCCCAACCTGCGGAGCTTGTACTCTGCTCAGTTGGCTGCCTGTGCTAGGGTGTAGAGGTCTGGGCAGGCTTAGGGGGTGTCATTGCCTGAGTTGTGTGGCTTTGGGGCAGGGACCATTCCCCCCACACTCCTGTGAATCAGACTGGAGCCTCTGCCTCACAAGAGAACCATTAGCCTTACTCTCTAGGCTCCTGGAGACCCCACTGTCCAGACTCCAGATGGCTCTGCTGAGGTCTGGGCAGAATTTGGGACAGACTGAATTGTGCGGCTGTGGGATGGCAGCTATACCCCAAGCATAACTAGTACCCCAACCTCACGGGAGATCCACTAGCCCCATCCTCATGACACCTGGAAGCTCTGCTTTTCTCTGTCTCCTCCTGACAAAAGCTAGGACAGACTGAGTTGTGTATCTCTACAAATCCACAGTCAACATCACAGTCAATGGGAAAAATCTACAAGTGTTTTCTTTAAGACTGGAAACAATCCCATTTACAATAGAATCAAAACAAATAAAATACTTAGGAATAAATTTAGTCAAAGATGTTAAAGACCTGTATTCAGAAAATTATAAGACACTGAAACAAACAATAAAGACCTTATAAAAAACAAACAATCCAATTAAAAAATGGAGAATAGATTTGAATAGACATTTCTCCAAAGAGGATATACAAATGGCTCAATGTCACTAATCATTAGAGAAAGTACCCTGTTCATGGATAAGAAGAATTAACATCATTAAAATGTCTATACTGCCCAGAACAATCTATAGGTTCAACGAAATTTCTACCAAGAAACCAATGGTGTATTTCACAGAACTAGAAAACATATTCCAAAAGTTTATATGGAACCACAAAAGACTCTAGTAGCAACAGCAATCTGAGAAAGAAGAACAAAGGCCACAGTAGTTAAAACAGCATGGTGCTGGCATAAAAAACAGACATATAGATCAATGGAACAGAATAGAGAGCCGAGAAATAAAACCATGCCTTCCTGTTTTAATATTTGATTAAGAAGGTAAGAACAGACAATGGGGTAAAGATAGTCTACCAGGTATTCAATAAATGGTGTTGGGAAAGTTGGACAGGCACATGCCAACAAAATGAAGTTAGACTACCTTCTTGCACCATACACGAGGATAATCTCAAAATGGATTAAAGGCTTAAATGTAATACTCAAAACAATAAAAATCCTAGAAGAAATCATAAGCAATAAAATATTGGACATTTCACAAAGTAATATTTTTCTGATAGATCTCCTTGGGCAAGAAAAACAAAATAAAAATAAATACATCAAAATAAAAATCTCTGCACAACAATGAAACCATCAACAAAATTAAAAGACAACACATTGAATGGGGGAACATATTTGCCAATGACTCACCATATAAAGGGTTAATATCCAAAACATATAAAGACCTTATAAAAAACAAACAATCCAATTCTGAGTGGACATCTCTCCCACGAGGACACACAGATGCCGGCAGATGCATGAACAGGTGCCCAAGGTCCCCCCTCCCC
>NW_006295887.1:1681159-1682742 GCF_000327345.1 Myotis davidii
TCACTAATTCTAAACAATATATGCACCCGTGTTCATAGCAGCATTATTGCATTATTTACAATAGCCAAGATTTGGAATCAGTCCAAGTGTACCTCAGTAGATGAGTGGATTAAAAAAACAAAACAAAAACAAACACAAAAACCTGTGGTACATTTTCACAATGGAATACTACTAGGTCATAAAAAAACTCACACTTTTCTTTAGTATCTATGGAAAGCATTATGCTAAGTGAAGTAAGGCAGTCAGAGAAAGATAAATACCTTATGATTTCACTCATATGTTAATAAACTTGAATAGACATTTCTCCAAAGAGGATATACAAGTGGATCAATGTCACTAATCATTAGAGAAATGTTAATTACAAAATAAACTAACAAAATTTAAAAAATTATTTCTTATAAATGGAATGAATCTTACAATGGGTATGCTTGATTCTCTGGCTTGAAAGAAGATTTTTTAGATTTATCCATTTTTTTTTGCATGGATCAGTAGTCTGTTCCATTTTTCACACCAAGCAGGACTCTATTAAAGGATGTAGCACGGTTTATCTGCTCACCAGTTAATAAATATTGGGATTATTGCCAGTTTTTAGCAATTATAAATAAGATTGCTATAAGTCACTTATCATCTGAGAGATGCAAATCAAAAACACAATAAGCTATCAACTCTCACCTGTCAGAATGGCTATCAACAACATGTGCTGGTGAGGATGTGAAGAAAAGAAAGCTTGTGCACTGTAGGTGGGAATGCAGATTGGTGCAGCCTCTGTGGAAAGCAGTATGGAGTTACCTCAAAAAATTAAAAATGGAACTGCCTTATGTCCAGCAATTCCACTTCTGGGAATATATACAATAGCCAAGATTTGGAAGTATCCCAAGTGTCTATAAGTAGAGGAGTTAATAAAAAATCTGTGGTACATTTACACAATGGATTATTATGTACCCGTAATAAAGAAGGGAATCTTAACATTTGTGAGTGCATACATGGATGCGGAGAATATTATGTTAAGTGAAATAAGCCAATGGTGTATTGTCAGAGAAAGACAAGTCCCATATAATCTCACTGGTATGTATAATCTGATGAACAAAATAAACTAACAAAATTTAAAAAATTATTTCTTATAAATGGAATGAATCTTACAATGGGTATGCTTGATTCTCTGGCTTGAAAGAAGATTTTTTAGATTTATCCATTTTTTTTTGCATGGATCAGTAGTCTGTTCCATTTTTCACACCAAGCAGGACTCTATTAAAGGATGTAGCACGGTTTATCTGCTCACCAGTTAATAAATATTGGGATTATTGCCAGTTTTTAGCAATTATAAATAAGATTGCTATAAATATTTACATAAACACACACACAAAAAGAAAAAATTCTCTCTAATGTTTAAAAGTACAGAGTAATATGCTTAACAGTATTTAAAATTATCGGTGGTACCAGAGACTGTGCTGGGTTCAAGTTGACTTAAGTAAGAGTAAGAAGAGAAATCTCTGCAGACTGAAAATGAAGAATCTGGGATTCTGGGAGAAGCCTGAAGGGAAGAAGTGCACATGCACCAGATGAGAGTGGAGTGATGCAGAATT
>NW_006295887.1:1682884-1683928 GCF_000327345.1 Myotis davidii
AAAAACGAAAAACCTTTAAGGTTGAAGAGTACAGAGAAATATGCTTAACAGTATTCAAAATTATCATTGGTACCAGAGACTGTGCTGAGTTCAAGTTGACGTAAGTAACTGTAGGAAGAGAAATCTCTGGAGACTGAAAATGAAGAATCTGGGATTCTGGGAGAAGCCTGTAGGGAAGAAGTGCACATGCACCAGATGAGAGTGGAGTGATCCAGAGTGTCATGTGGACCCAAGAAGGTTCATTATTGTAGACCTTCTGAGTGCAATCCCAAATCGCTCACTGCCTTCTGCCCTCTTGACCTCACCTCTGCTTTGCTCTCTGTTTTAATTTTTATCCTCTGATGCTACTACACCTCTGACCTCCACCACTAATTTGGATTATGAGGTCTGCATAGGTATCCAAGTTTACTAACCAGCATGCTTGTATTTGGCCTTTCCCTTACTGTGCCTTCCTCTTAGCAACCCTCATTATCCCACAAACTCAGAGAACAATTCTCTAAATGTGTTTGACCCTCTTTCCTGGTTGATCTGTAAGGATTAAACTCAATTGTTAATTTTTTGTACTTATCAACACCACAAACAATTGCTCTTGTATCTTGTTAGAATGGTCACTGCTGTTTTAATTAAAATCATTATGAAAACAATTGGTCCCATGCAAGTAATGCCAGGGAAGCAGATAAAGATGAGCGGAGTCAAAGGGGAAAGTGTCTTAAGAATGACCATTGTCCAACTGTTTCTTTCCCACTTATTAAGTCAATGGGAACTATTTCCAAAGTCAACTCATGTCCCAGAGAAATGTAATTGAGTTGACTTTTACCCTGTTTCTTGGTCTCCTACTTGTGTCCTCCTATTTCCTGACAGAGTCACACAGGTTACCTTGATTGTGTTTGTACAGTACACTGCTTGAAAAGTAACTTGAAAATATGTCTTTCAGCAATTTGTGGAGCTATTATACATTTATACATCTGAGATCAGGACATGCTCAGCACTGTGTGATGCAAATATATTTCTATGAAACTGCCATTGCAGGGGTCAAAAAAAAAA
>NW_006295887.1:1684340-1698741 GCF_000327345.1 Myotis davidii
TAATAATATGCACCCAGCCAGTGTGGCTCAGTGACTGATCTTTAACCCATGAACCAGGAGGTCACTGGTTCAATTCCTGTTAGAGCACATGCCTGGTAGGGGGCAGTAGATCAGAGTTTCTATCTCTCTATTCCTCTCCCTTCCTCTTTCTCTAAAAAATCAATAGGACAGTTTTGTTGTATTGTTGTTGTCAATCCTCACCAGAGGATATTTTTCCATTGATTTTTTTAGAGAGAATGTAAGGGAGCGGGGGAGACAGGGAGACAGAAACATTGATGTGAGAGAAACACATTTGGTAGCTTCCTGCATGCACCCAGACCAGTTTTCTTTCAAATGTTCTTTTATTTTTTATTACTGTTGAGTACATCCATTTTAGTGTAAAACAAGTTATGGGATTCTGTGGAATAAAAACATTAAGGAGCAGATAGTAAATAACAGGTAGAAATAAAAATAAAGTCAATTTTAAGTTTATTCTACAACTAGAGGCTCAATGCACAGATATCTGTGCACGGGTAGGGCCCCCAGTGGCTGCCGGCTGCTGGCAGTGGCCTTGCTTCATTCTGCGCCACCCCCTGGTGGTCAGCATGTGTCATAGTGAGTGATCAAACTCCAGGTTGGTTGAACTCCCGAGGGGACACTTTGCATATTAGGCTTTTATATATAGAGATAATTGCTTTCAGAATCAAAGGAATATGAAAAATCTTATATGTTGTCTGATTCTGGGGTCACATTACATTTGGCAATTAATGAACTTCTTAATTTTGGAATAATTTTAGATTTACAGACAACATTGTGAAGATGGTACAGTGAGATCTGGTACACCCTTCACCCAGCTTTCCCTAATAGTTACATCTTACATTACTATGGTACATTTTTTCAGAACTAAAACGTTAACTTTGGTATATTACTACTAACAAAATTCTTTATTTGAATTTCACCAGTTTTTCCACTAATGTTTTTCCCCCTACTTTTGGATTCAGACTAAGATCTCCCATTGGATTTAGTGTTCCATCTCCTTAGTCTGTGATTGTTTTTCAGCCTTTCCTTTTTTTTTTTTTTTGTGGCCTTGACAATTTTGAAGAATACTGTGTAGGTATTTTATAGACTGTAATGTGGTATGGATTTTATAATGTTTTGCTCACCATTAGACTTGGAGTATTGATTTTTTTTTAAAATATATATTTTATTGATGGTGCACGATATCTGTGCACGGGTAGGGTCTCCAGTGGCTGCCAGCTGCTGGCCGGGACCTTGCTTCATTCCGCACCACCCCCTGGTGGTCAGCACGTGTCATAGCGAGTGATCAAACTCCCGGTCAAACTCCCGAGGGGACACTTTGCATATTAGGCTTTTATATATATAGATAATTGCTTTCAGAATCAAAGGAATATGAAAAATCTTATATGTTGTCTGATTCTGGGGTCACATTACATTTGGCAATTAATGAACTTCTTAATTTTGGAATAATTTTAGATTTACAGACAACATTGTGAAGATGGTACAGTGAGATCTGGTACACCCTTCACCCAGCTTTCCCTAATAGTTACATCTTACATTACTATGGTACATTTTTTCAGAACTAAAACGTTAACTTTGGTATATTACTACTAACAAAATTCTTTATTTGAATTTCACCAGTTTTTCCACTAATGTTTTTCCCCCTACTTTTGGATTCAGACTAAGATCTCCTTCCAATTATTCTATAATTTATTTATATCAGTATGGACTCATCAGTAAAGTAAATACATACAGTGCATTTACTTTATGCATAGGATGATAATCCAACACTATATTATTTATAAAGTTTTATGAGAACATAGATGGAGAGCTATTTTTCTGGCCTGCAGGGAGTTGGGAAGGTCTACGTCTTATGGACAGTGGCATAAGATCTATCAGAGAGGAAGAAGAGCAGCACCAACGAAGAGGAAACCGGCCTAATTACTTCAGGCCACTTTTTAGTTTGTTTTTGTTTTTTTGAGAAACTGGGCTTCCTTCTCCATGTTCTTAAAGAGCTTACAATGTGCGACTATGTCTGAAACTGTTTTTCAGCCTTTCCTTGTTTGTTTGTTTTTTATGGCCTTGACAATTTTGAAGAATACTGTGTACGTATTTTATAGACTGTAACATAGTATGGATTTTATAATGTTTTGCTCATCATTAGACTTGGAGTATTGATATTGATGAAGAATGTTACAGATCATTTGGTTATAGTGGTGTCTGCCTGTTTCTTTCACACTGAAGTTACTATTTTTCCCTTTTGACACCCTACTCTTTGGTGGGGAGTCTCTACATTCAGTCCACATTTGAATGAGAGAGAGAGGATTCAGTTCCACCTCCTGGAAGAAAATAGATCTTCATATATTATTTGGAATTCTTCTGTAAGGAATGTTTGTTTCCTTTCCATTTATTCTATAATTTATTTATATCAGTATGGACTCATCAGTAAAGTAAATACATACAGTGCATTTACTTTATGCATAGGATGATAATCCAACACTATATTATTTATAAAGTTTTATGAGAACATAGATGGAGAGCTATTTTTCTGGCCTGCAGGGAGTTGGGAAGGTCTACGTCTTATGGACAGTGGCATAAGATCTATCATAAAGGAAGAACAGCAGCACCAACTAAGAGGAAACTGGACTAATTACTTCAGGCCACTTTTCAGTTTGTTTTTGTTTTTTTTGAGAAACTTGGGCTTCCTTCTCCATGTTGTTAAAGAGCTTACAATGTGCGACTATGTCTGAATCTACACTTAGTGGTGATTTTCACAAGATAGAATTAAGCAAAGTGAGAAAAGTTGTCCTCCAGGAAGTTTAGATGCTTTGCCTGAGGTCTAAAACTAATTAGGGACAGAACTGCAGGAACAATCAGATGATGTGTTTCTTTTTCTAGTGATAAAAGCAACAGCCATCCCACCAGCAGTGTAATGCACTCCACTCTGTGCTTTAGGCGGGCATCCTGAATTCATCTTTGAATCTGCTGTTTTTAGTCCTCATACTCACACTCTCCATTGCTTTGTCTTTTAAAGAGGCCATCCGAATCACCTTGTGTGTCTCATGCCCTCAGTTCCACATGGTTATGCATGTGTGTGTACATGTCTAGGTGTTACTCGGGATCCAATAACTGAGTCCACTGTCTTCTCGTAAGCTTGCCATTGGTCACCTAGTACACTCTATCTTGGTCAATGATGCTCTTATCCACTCAAGCTCCAAGCAATAAATATATTTTTGTTTATTCCTTTCTACACTTTTTCCTGAATCCTGTATCAAGAAGTCCTATTGATTCTATTTTCTAAACATTATGTAAATCTGTCCCTAATTCTCCATCACCACAGTGGTACCCCAAGAACCTCACACCCATTCGTGTCTGGGAAACCTGGCCCACTAATTCCTCCAGTAACAATAGGGGCAGAGTCAGTGTGTTCCCACAGTCAGAACAAGTGAGTCAGTGTGTTCCCACAGTCAGAACAAGTGTACCGTAGGGAGCCTTTACATGTAGCACTGAGTGTCTGAGACGGTATGAACAGGACACTGATAATACCTGCCATAGGGAGAGGTGGATACAAGGACGTGCTTGTCAATAAAGATCTCAGCTACTGCAAAGCAGAAACAGTTGATTTTGCAATATTTCTTTTAAGGAAAGACAGCAAATATTCCATAATCTGCAAAATATTGTAAATAGCATGATTTTAAATTAGATGTTGCCATGACAACTCTAGCTGTTTCTATTATTTCGCTCTTTGGGATGGCCTCACTTGTAGCCAAGGCCACCCAAGTAGTAGTAGTCAGAAAATCTAGAGTGAGCAGAACCCCTTCCATCTCCTTTCTTCCTCTGGGGGTGCTTCATGCTGTCACTGGAGGCTGCCCACTTCCCAGCCACATCAGGTATCCAAGGAATGCTGCTCCCAGAAGACTGAGGCATCTTGGAATAATGGAATCCCTACTTCTAGTTCCATCTGCACCATCTCATAGTCCTAGACCTGAGAGAGTTTCCTACACTCTCAGAGTGACCCAGCTTCCTCTGAAGATAAGGATGCTGTTATGAGCACAAAACTCAAGAGAGAAGCAAAATCTTCTACTCGTTTCCATTCAGAAATACAGAAACCTTCGGGAATGCAAAGTCCCTTATGAAGGTGGTAGCAGGAGGGTCCCTAAACTTAGGGTAATGGCTGACCAGGGAAGATGTCTCTGTTACCTATAGGTTTAGTCTGTTAGGTGTAAGCCCATTTGGATGTCTCCATTAGGCAGGTAGCTTACTGGTTGCTCAAAAATTCAAGTAGGGACCTCCATTTTTAGACATGGGAGCCTGGGAGAATGGAGTACAACAGCAAAAAGAGAGGAAAGTTCTAGCTGGTTAATTATGAGTGGGAGAGTAATGGTATGGTGAGAGAATTAGGAAAATTGTGATTTTAACTGTGAGAAGTTAAACTGAATTAAATTTAAATTTTTAAGAAGAAAAAAATCTATAAATGTTAGATGGCTATATAAGGAATTATTTAATTCTGGGTTGTTTTAAGACACATTTTTAACCCAGGACCTTGTAACAAACCTTGAAAAATATGCTGACATTCCTTAGTGGAAACCAGTGAAATTTTTCCAGTGAGCACAATCATGAATCACTCTTTTCTCTAAGGGCTTAATTAAAGTTAGTATAAGAACCTCTAATCCCCTCCACCTCCCATATTTATCCCTTGGAAATAAAAAACTGTTTACTTGCCATGCATGCCAAAATATAAAGATTAAATTGTTATAGAAAATTATAAGATTAAGAAGTAGAATTTGCTTGTCATTGGAGGTGTTTCATCATTTTACTGAGTTCTTCTTTCTACAGGGAAGCTGTGTGTTGGCACTTCGCAACCGAGACCGGGCTAGGCTGGTAGAAAGTCAATGTTTGGGGCTGGTTATGTTTTTAAAAATTACCTAAAGTTTTGATGAAATTTCATTCTTTAAACATCCATTTAAATAAAAGCTCTTCAGTGATGCTATCAGGGTTTCTGTTTACTTGCATTGTAAAATAATTTCATATTTAGAGAAAATGTGCAAAAAATAGTACAGAATCTTTGTACTGTTCTGCTAGCTTCTTCTAATGCTAACAACCTTACATAACTATGGTACAAGTACCAAAGTCAAAACATTCCCATTGGTTCAATAACCTTAAATAAACTAAGACCTAATTTGAATGTCACTAGTTTCTCCCCAAATGTCCGTTTTTTCCTATTCTGTGATTCACCGAGACCAGGCTAGACTGGTAGAAAGTCAATGTTTGGGGCTGGTTATGTTTTTAAAAGTTACTTAAAATTTTGATGAAATTTCATTCTTTAAAAATCCATTTAAATAAAAGCTCTTCAATGACGCTATCAGCGTTTTTGTTTACTTGCATTGTAAAATAATTTCATATTTAGAGAAAATGTGCAAAAAATAGTACAGAATCTTTGTACTGTTCTGCTAGCTTCTTCTAATGCTAACAACCTTACATAACTATGGTACAAGTACCAAAGTCAAAACATTCCCATTGGTTCAATAACCTTAAATAAACTAAGACCTAATTTGAATGTCACTAGTTTCTCCCCAAATGTCCGTTTTTTCCTATTCTGTGATTCATTGTATGAATAAATTATGAACAAAAATCATCATCATCATCATTATCAAAACTTTAGGTAATTTTTAAAAACATAACCATTTCGACAGGAAACTGAAGGAGATCATTCAAAAAGGTGAGTGGTCCTCCAGAAGACCAAAATAGGGGTTGTCTTTATCAACCTCTCTCATAAAAATTAAATATGAGGTGGGGTGGGCTTTAATGAATAAGCATAAATGGATTCCCAATGGCTTGAACTGCTCTTCTCTAAGTGCCAGCCTACATTATTGAGTCAGATGTTTTAGTGCCCTTAATTCTATCATTTGAGCATCTCCAAACATGCTTTCTCAGGGCAAAGCTGAGACAGTATCCTATTAAACTAATGTTTCTCAAGAGCAGCAGGGCTTTGAGCAGGAATCTCAATTGACTCCGGACTGTGCATGTGACATTCAAAGGACTGGCAATATACAGACATTAAGAGCAGAAAGCTGGACTTCTTCACCTCAACTCCAAATAGAAAAATGCCATATAGAAAGAACCTCTCTCACTCAATGGTGTTGCCCTTAATTTTTTTTTTATTTTGCAAACAAGAATTTTTATAGGAAATTGATGAGAGAAAACAGGTCATTCTTAGAATGACCTATTGATAGAATGTAAGATATCTATTCAATAAATATCGAGTGCCTACATGTGCAAGATCTTTGTGAAAAGGACAAAGAGTCACTAGGGAATTGAGGACATGATGTATTTCTGGAATCTGTGTTTATTTAGGGAAATGTGATTTGCAATTCCCAGAATGTGTTCATCCTCAGTGATTACTGCTCAGTCCCAAGCTGCTCATGTTTTACACGGCTAGTCTAACACACACTGCCCCCTCCTTTTACTTCAGATCCTCTATCCCATGCCCTGCCAGCTCAAGAGACAATTCCATCCAGAGCTCCAATTATTTTACTAGTAGGTCTTTCCAAGAGCATGCCCATGGAAGTGGAACATGGAAGTACTCTTCTCTTAAACTGAACTTGGCTTTAGAAATGGCTATTGGCCATATTCTTCATTATGTCACCCATTTCTTTTAAAAACTAAAGGGAATGATATTTCTAAGAGCTTAAATGCTATTGGAGGTGCTTAATAAAATTCGTGGCCCTAAAAATTTCTCCTAATAAAATATTCTCTCCTAATAAAATATACTAATTTATTTTATTATAAGGAAAACTGTGCAATCCATTTTTTCTTTTCTACTTTGGACCTTATGATATTTAGAACTACATTTCACACTTGAGTTAGAATAACTGGCTGGAAACATTTGTTTATTTTGGTATAATTTGTCTTTACCAGTGTCCCCTACTCTGATCACCATCACAAAAACAAACAAACAAAAAACTTTAAAAGAATGTTATTTTACTAGTATTATTGTATAGAACATTTTCTTGTTTTTATGTTGCTTCTAGTCTTTTCTAGAAATAGTTATTATGCATACAGAGATAAATGATGGAGAGATAGATAAGTGGCCACTTCTAATTGGTCATAAATATCTACTTCCAATTAGAAAGAAAATAAGAATCATCCACACAGTTGGCTTTTGTTGGGAGAGTACAAAGAGTATTTTGAAAATCCATTTCCAAAGAATGTTATCAAACCCGCATGCTCTGAACTCAAATGACAATTACTCTGTAAACTTTCATTTACTATAAAAATTTAAGCTTCCAAATTATGAATGGGGTTTGCGAACCAAGAAATTTTTCTCTGAAGGACTGTGGAAAAGATTTAGCTATAGAAACATCCTAACAGTTTGTTGACAATCAAGTGTAAATTATACAGCAGGAGTAGGAGTAATTTATTCAGGACTAACAAATGCTATATACACTCACACATTTGCATACTCATGCATATGAGTGCATGTGCACATGTGTACACACACACACACACACAGAGGCAAAAAACAACACTTGGTTAGGTGGTTCTATATCACCAAGAAACCTCCAGGAACAGTAGTCATAACAGCAGAGGGACAGAAGAAATTTTTAGGGCCACAGATTGAACAGCCTCCTCCTAATGGTGTATATGGGGAAGGGGTAAGATAAGGGCAAGCAATGACATGAAATTTCCTACCATTACCAGTGTGGCTTTTTCTTGGTGAGGCATTTGTTTGGTTGCTGCCACTTCTTAACTGGCTTCCAGAATTTTCATAAAGTACTTTTGTCTCTATGTTGTTTAGTCAGTGTTTCCAGGGAAAAACAGAGGCCTGGAGCTTTCTAATCTGCTATCCCGTTAATGTCACTCTGAGATAATGATTATATACATATGCAAAAATCTACATTTCAGAAATCACTCAATTATTCTTATCAGATATACTCGAGGCCTACAAAAAGTTTCCAAATATTGTGGCAGGAAATTTCTATGCTGGACCAAACCCTACCTCCTACAACAGTCAAGACACACTCCCTTCTAATTTCTCATTGAAAATGTGTGAGAAACTACAGAAAATGGAGAGTTAGGAAGCCCTTAGTTAGCAGAGGGCAAAACCAGTCACTTTTAGACAATCTGACTAGAAAATGACTGGTTTTGTTGTGTGTGATCTAATAAACTGGACTCATAAAACACTGGTTGAGACATTAGCGCTAACAGAATTTGTTCACTATTTTAAGTGAGTTCCTCAAGAAGTTATCTGTGAGACAAGGACTTAAGAGCAAGCAGTTAATTTGAGAGGTTACCTTAGTAAATACCGGTGGGCAGTGGAAAATTGAAGCAGGGAAGGGGAGGAGGCCAACAAAAGGTGCCTCACTGAGCAGGTTTCACTGCTGTGGGCAACTGGAGCTCAGTCCCCTGGGGCACATGGGAGAGCAGGTAGAACACACCTCATAGGCCTGTTATCCAGGGTCCAAGGAGGTTGAAGTATTTATCCATCAACTTCTCTCAGTCACCAACTGAGGGCTTCTCTTGAGGGATATCAACCCCCCAGCATTTCTGACCCCTCCATGGGAGTGGCAGACTTAGGCAACTAGAAATTGTCCATTGGCCTAGAGTCTCAAGTACCTTCAGTTGCTATTGTTAGTATCTGGTCTGCACAATGTAACATTATGAGTATGGAAGGATATAAAAGGGTACCAACCTACTTCTGTTGTGGTTTCTATATACATCCTTTTATTTGTGGGAAAGAATAACAAGGTTTCCCACTGCCTTTGAAATTTTCCAGATATACACTGTAAGAGGTCCTAGGAGCAAAGGAGATCATGATTTTGGAAAAATAAAAATTTTTTGATTGTTCATTAGATTCCACATATGAGTAAGATCATGTGATACTTATCTTTCTCTGACTGATTTATTTTACTTAGCATAATGCTCTCTAAGTCCATCCATGCTGTTGCAAATGGTAAAAGTTCTTTCTTTTTTACAGCTGCATAATATTCCATTGTATAGATGTACCACAGGTTTTTAACCCACTCATCTGCTGATGGGCACTTAGGCTGTTTACAAATCTTAGCTATTGTAAATTGCATGGCTATGAACATAGGGGTGCATATATTCTTTCTGATGAGTGTTTCTGATTTCTTTGGATATATTCCTAGAAGTGGGATCACTGGGTCAAATGGGAGTTCCATTTTTAATTTTTTGATGAAACTGTTTTCCACAGTGGCTGCACCAGTCTGCATTCCCACCAACAGTGCACGAGGGTTCCTTTTTCTCCACATCCTTGCCAGCACTTGCCGTTTGTTGATTTGTTGATGATAGTCATTCTGACAGGTGTGAGGTGGTACCTCATTGTCTTTTTGATTTGCATCTCTCAGATGATTAGTGACTTTGAGCATTTTTTCATATGCCTTTTGACCTTCTGTATGTCCACTTTGAAGAACTGTTTATTTAGGTTCTTTGCCCATTTTTTAAATTAGATTGATGAACAAAAATAGATCCAGAGACATAGAAACATTGAACAGACTGTCAATCCTCAGAGGTAAAGCAGGGGAGGGTAGTGGGGTGGGGGTGGGGGAAATCAACCAATTAATTCATATGCATATATGCATAACCCATAGACACAGACAATAGGGTGATTAGGGACTGGGGTGGGGGTGGAGCAGAGTGGGAGAGGTCAATGGGGTGAAAAGGGGACATATATAATACTTTCAACAATATTTTTTAAAACATAAATTAGTATAATTAAAAAGTATCAATCCAATCAATGATTCTCTCTCATCATTGACGTTTCTATCTCTCTTTTCCTCTCCCTTTCTCTCTGAAATCAATAAAAATATATTTTACAAAAATATTTGAGTCGGTGATCATTTCTGTCAGCCCAGGCATTTCCAAGAGGATAGATTGTTATTCACAGAGAAAGGCCCATTTTCCCCGACCAAAGGTGTGGATCTGTATACAAATGCACTAATCCATTCTGAATGAAAAAAAAGAACTCTCAGATCATTAGTGCCGTGATGATGTGATCTGCACAAACTGCTTGAAGCACACTGATATCATTGAAACAGCAGCAACCAGAGGGGGGATCCTTCTATAGAAAAAAGCATTCATTTTCTGCCAACTGCTGTATTTATCACTCTGTATGGAGAATTCTGAATTCATATGTATGTAAAGGTATTTGTACCATCAATTAACATCCCAGAAAGCATATTTCATTTGAAGGTTTTTGTAATTCTGATGATTCTGCTTCTTTCTCCACTATTCTTCCCACCCCCAGAAACAGTTGTGATGCTGAATGTGCTTCCTTTAGCTAGAAATCTGTCTACTTTTAAGTTATTTGTAGGGGAAGAAGAATGAGGAGAAGTGTAAGTAGCAGGAAGGTTGGCATGATGCAGTCTTTATTTTTTTCTCTCAACACAATGGCAGCCTCTCACTGTCACCTGATATTGTGCAGCAAAACAAAGTGCCTGTTCTGAGCAGTGAGGTTGGGAAGATATGTACAGTTAAGAAACTCTTGTAATTTACAGATATTTTGAAAACATGTTATTAAATTGCACATTTGCTTTTTAATAAAGAAGTATTTTCTTATTGCCCCTTGGTAGATTCTGGCATCTTAGAGCCAAACCAAGTTTTAGCTTCCTTCTAATTCTCTACTTCTGGCAATATGATAGCGCCTCTTTCCTTCTCTTGGGGCCTCTGCTCAAGGCAGGCCTGGAGGTCTTTGATTCTAACTTGGTTGAAGCAACAAATGCCAGTGCTGCATTGCCTGCAATTCTTTGCAGATTAAGCAGGAAGATGAGAACAAACACACCCCTCCTGGAGAGGACTGCCCTCTTCCCAGGCCCACAGCAGACATCACTAGTTATTCTTGTCTCTCCTCCTCCATAAGCCTCAGCACTGGCTCAGAATTCTCCTTACAGAGTGATGCAGATCCTCAGAATGAGCCTCGCTGGCTTCCCATGTCCTGGATCAACAAGTAAAAGTGCAGAACCCAAAGTACTAATCCCCATGCCAGTTAAAATGGCCCTGTCTTCCAGAAACAAGAATACATCTGGCTTGCCCTTGAGATGAACTCAGCTGACTGCCTTTAGTACATGAGCCTTGAGAAAAAGATTTTTACCTAACACAGCTACATCTACACAGGAAACATTTATTGGGGGCCTAATGTGTGCCAGGCATTGTGCCTGGTACAAGAGATAAGTGATGATCATCTACAATCCTTGCCCCCAAGGACAGCACAGTCTAGAAAGACAGATCAAGGCATGAAGGGGGGCCAGATTAGCAGAGAAAGATGGTCCTGAGTCTTGACCCTGGAGCCAGACTGTCTCAGCTCCATTCCTGCCTCTGATGCTTGCTAACTGTTTGGCCTTGAAATATAGCCTCTCTCATCTTCAGTTTTTCTCATTCAGTTTAGACCTAAAGACTAAACTAATTTAGCAAAACGCCAGTCGCTCAGTGCATAGTACATGCTAGTTGTTTTCCAACAAATGCCTGTCTAAAGTCTGCTCAGAGGAGTTGAGATCAATTACTAAGGATATAAAGGAAACCTTACGCTTGGAATGGCTGCTAAACTGAGACTGCAAATGTAAGAATTTTTCAGGAAGATCAAGACCAAAGGGCATTCAATGTAGAGGAGCATCCTATCTAAAGTCAGGCAGTGGCAAAACTACTGTTTTAGTCCTAGGTGCTACATGGTATTACGAAGAAGGGGCCATGGAAGGGCCCAATATTTCACCAACAGCCCTTCTGTCTTCCCCCTTGTTCTGCTCTCCACTCCTCTCCCCCTGCTCTTCTCTATCCCCTGGGAGGGTGACCGTCAGGGGCTGTAAAGTCAGACTCCCTTTTCCCCTGACTCCAAGTGAGTTCAAACAATGGTGAACATCCCAGGAGACAAAGGGACAGAAGGAGAGAGAGGTTGAGATGTCTATGCTCTCTAGAAACCTCCCATGGGTTTGCCTTGTCCAGGTGGAATCCTTGACCCACAGCTGTGTGTCCAGATTCCATGACTACACTCTCCTTGCATCTTCAGACCTGAGGATGGAGGTGATGACAGCTTTCTTTGTTTCTAGATCCAGAGTACAGTTTTTGTGTGTGTTTTATTTTTTGGTGGTTTTTGTGTGTGTGTGTGTGGGTTTTTTGTTTTTGTTTTTGTTTTTTACCTATTGCCCACAATTTTGCAAATGGTTCCTTTATTAAACTGTCTTTAAATTACCCAGTTTGAGTGTGACTTCAATTTTCTGCTAGGGTTGGTGTTTATATGAAACTTCAGTGAATATTGTCGTGGTCTTGATGAGGGGTGCTGAAGCCCGTATTTAGGAAGGGAACAGAAATGAGATGGTGGAGGACAAGTGTGCATGGAGTATTATCCCAAGGACCTAGGGCTTGTTGATGAGGAAAGATCATTTGAATGACTTCCTGGTCTGTTTTGGTAATCAGAAAATGGTTCTGACAATAACACAGGTGGAAAGTTCAGATGAAGAGTGGGATTAAAACAATAATTGATGGAGATTGGGAGCAGAGAAGCAGAACCTGAGGGGTGGGGTGAAGGAGAATGAATTCTAGAGAATGTCCTGAACTAAAGGCACAGAAGTGAGAGGGATTGGTTAAAGTTTGTCTTTAAATGTATGGGAGAGGAAGGGGCTGTCTAAAGAGAAGATCTGGAATGAAAGGAGCCAGACATTTAGAAATAGTTTAGAGGAAATGAAGACCTAATCTATATATATAAAAGCCCAGAGACAGGAATGGCTGAATGACCAGAATGACCAGAACGACCAGTGGCTATGATGTGCACTGTGGCAGCCAACCAGCCTGATCCAGGCCCCAACCCAGCTGGCCTGGCCCCCAACATCCTGATCGGGGGTGGGATCAGCTGGCCAACCACCTGTGGCACCTCCCCGTGTCTGGCCCAACCCCCAATTGGCCCCCAACACCCCAATCAGGGGCGGGGCCAGTCAGCCAACCACCCACAACCCCTCCCCCACGCCAGCCCTGCCTGATGGGTCCCCATTGGGGTGGGCCGGCCAGACCCCACCTGTGCACAAATTCATGCACTGGGCCTCTAGTAGATTTACTGTATAAGAATGCCTTACTATCTTATCAATGCAAAATCATTTGTATAATATAAAATTTTCCTCCTTTCTTTTTAAATTTATCCCACAAATATTCTTTTGAGCAGCTTCTATGTAACAGGCATTGTTCTTGGCCAGTTAGTGGTTATACAAGGCACTAGCTTTTGCCTCATGG
Organism: Myotis davidii; assembly: GCF_000327345.1. Taxonomy (NCBI): domain Eukaryota; kingdom Metazoa; phylum Chordata; class Mammalia; order Chiroptera; family Vespertilionidae; genus Myotis; species Myotis davidii. Next base: position 1,697,571 of record NW_006295887.1, read on the forward strand.
AGCTTGCTTTCTTGCAGTGGGAAGTGGAAAATAAAAACCTTAGTAAGTTAATGTCACAGTAGTTTAGAAGGTGATAATGACATAAAGAAAAAAGGTAGGCCTCATAAAGAAGGTGGCATATAATAAAGTTTTGAGGGAGGCAAGGGAATACTATTCCAAGCAGACAAAAAAGCAGGGTCTTTAAGAGAGAAGCAAGTCTGGCATGGCCAATGACTAGCAAGGCTAACAAGAATGAAGTGGAGAAAGTAAGGTGAACAGAAGGAAAGATGATGTGAGAGACATAACAGCAGACAGGTTATTCAGGCATTAGAAGACATTAGGAAAAGAGGGAGTCATTGGGAAGAGGGGAGCCACTGGGAAAAGGAGGAGTAACTTGGAACAGGGGGAGACAATGTGAGGATGGACAGCCATTGTGAAGCCTGATGAACCACTAATGGTTTTAACAAAGGTACACTTAAGCTGTCTTGCATTTTTACAGGATCAGTTTGCTCCTGGTAGGAAGAGAGGATAGAAGTGGGGAGATTACGCGGAGGCACTTCAGAAGAAAAATAATGAACCGTCACTGTGACAGTGTGTAGTAATTGGATTCCATGCTCATTTTGAAGATAAAGCCAACATGGGGAAAAAACTATTTTCTATCATAGTACTCACTGATTAAGATGAAGATCAAGAATGGATTCTATAACCAGCAGATGAAATTTTATGAGAAGCAGGATATTCACAACACCTTCAGGCATCTACCAAGAAGATATTATTTATTATAAAAATAGGCAAAACCTGGCCGTTACCACATTCACCAAGTGACCAGAGTTAAAGTCATAAGACAAATCAGCATTGTGTGTCTCAATGACATAAAGCACTAAGTACAATAGGTATTTCAGTCATCCCCTTGCCCATAATGCATAACCTGAATCTAAACATGAGGAAAAAGATTCAAGGCATTCTACAAAACATCTGGCCTACACACAAAAAGGAAAAAAAGAGAATGATTAAAAAAGACCAAAGTGTCTTCTTTTTTCTTTCTCTCTTTCTCTCTTTCTTTCTTTCTTTCTTTCTTTCTTTCTTTCTTTCTTTCTTTCTTCCTTTCTTTCTTTCTTTATTTCTTTCTTTCTTTCTTTCTTTCTTTCTTTCTTTCTTTCTTTCTTTCTTTCTTTCTTTCTTTCTTTCTTTC
>NW_006295887.1:1700612-1702339 GCF_000327345.1 Myotis davidii
CCTTCCTGTTGAATTTTTTGTAGTAGTCTGAGGAGGACAGGTTTTAGTTCTTCCTTGAATGTTTGATAGAACTCCCCTGTGAAGCCGTCTGGTCCTGGGCTTTTGTTTGATGGAAGCTTTTTGATGACTGCTTCAATTTCTTCCATAGTTATTGGCCTGTTGAGATTTTTAGATTCTTCCTGATTGAGTTTTGGAATGTTGTATTTTTCTAGGAATTTGTCCATTTCCTCCAGGTTGTCTAGTTTGTTGGAGTAGAGCTGTCCAAAGTATTTTTTAACAATCATTTGTATTTCTGTGGAGAAAAAAGACCAAAGTGTCTTGATGAGATCATGAATCATTCCTTTTTTCTTGTGCCATAAAAAAAACATTTTTTGATTAATTGACAAAAATCTAAAGTAGGTCTTCAAATTAGAAATAACATCATATGAATATTAATTTCTGGATTTTGATAATATTACTGGGTTAAATAATAGAAAAATCCTTGTTTTTAGGAAATAGGCTCAGAAGTATCTATAACAATAAAAGGGTAATATGCTAATTAGACTGGATGTCATTCCAGATGTCCTTTCTGATGAAGTCGGGGCCGGAGAGAAGGCAGTCCGGGCCCTGGCTGCCTGCAGGTGGCCAGAGGGAAGCCAGCAGGGGTCCCAGGTGCCTGCAGGCAGCCCGAGGGAAACCAGCTCTGGCCCCGGGTGCCTGTGGGTAGCCCAAGGGAAGCCTGGGTCCTGGGTGCTGGAGTGAAGCCAGTTCCGGCAGCCAGGGGAAGGAAGGCCTACTCTTGCATGAATTTTTGTACATCAGGCCTCTAGTCCCATATAATAAAAGGGTAATATGCAAATTGACCGAACAGCAGAACAACTGGTTGCTATGATGCTCATTGACCACCAGGGGGCAGATGCTCAATGCAGGAGCTACCCCTTGGTGATCAATGCTCTCTCACAGGGAGAGCGCTTCTCAGCCAGAAGCCAGGCTCACAGCTGGCGAGTGCAGCGGCACTGGCGGGAGCTTCTCCTACCTCCACAACAGCTCTAAGGATGTCCGACTGCTGGCTCCCAAGCCATCTGTCAGACACCCCCCCGAGGTTCCCAGACTGCAAGAGGGTGCAGGCCAGACTGAGGGACCCCCATGAGTGCATGAATTTTGCGCACTGGGCCTCTAGTTTAAGAATAAAATGAAAGAAAATTAGATGCCATTCTGTAACTTACTCCCAAATGATTCAGAATAAATACTAAAAATACTTAGATGCAGGTTAGAATAATAATGCAAATGTGGAAAAATGTTAACTTTTGGGGAGTCTGGGTAAAAGACATATAGGAAGTCCTATGGCAACTTTTCTGTAAGTCTAAGATTACTTCAAAATTTTAAAAAACATTTTTTATTCATAAAATCTATTTCCAAAAATTTTAGGAATTTCCAGACTTCTTCAATTTTCTAATCAATTCCAGCTTATGACTCAATGACAATAGAAGTTTTATTAAAGACATATTTTAATTCCTAAAATAAAATAACCAGAAGTGGACGTTCATTACTTAATGTTTTCCTGAGATTTTATAGATATTTTCATTCATATTAAGTTCATTAGGCAGTGGTGTGTGTTTTTCTTGTTTTGTCATTTGCAAAGGAACTTTGCTTGTAAATGACATTTTATGCAGCTTGTCTTCATATAAAACTAACCCAAACCTGAAGACCAACAGTTTCTAGTTCCTTTCCTCTTATTCCCAAGGGAG
>NW_006295887.1:1702409-1707725 GCF_000327345.1 Myotis davidii
CAGTGTTATCAACTATAGTCTATATCAGTGATGGCGAACCTATGACACGCATGTCAGAGGTGACATGCGAACTCATTTTTTTGGTTGATTTTTCTTTGTTAAGTGGCATTTAAATATATAAAATAAATATCAAAAATATAAGTCTTTGTTTTACTATGGTTGCAAATATCAAAAAATTTCTATATGTGACACAGCACCAGAGTTAAGTTAGGGTTTTTCAAAATGCTGATACGCCGAGCTCAAAAGGTTCGCCATCACTGCTCTAAACCGTTCTTCATTTTTGATGCCCAACACATTGTTTAAGAGGAATTATTCCTAAAGCTACACACAGAAAAAAGAAAATGGTTACCTTTCAGACCATGTGGAAACAATAAAAAGCTATGTTAACAGCTCTAGAAAGATGCCATCAAATTATGAAATATGAAGGGAAGGAAATGGCTTATCTGAGCCTGGAGATGCAGGTTGGTGCTTGGGAGTTTGGCAAGCTCACTTGCCTGAGAGCACACTAGTTCCTTCCCTCTTGACTTTGGGAGATCACAATGGGAAGAAGTAGTGATCTAGGATTCAGACATCCCCGCCCAGTGAATAGCACCTATGGGTCCCTGTTCAAATCACAGTCCCCTTGGACATCATTTTTCTCAGCTTCCTAGTGTGGTGATTAGATCTGATACTTTTATTTCATGTAGTGCATCCATACATCAGGGAACCAACCAAACCGACTTGAACAAGGGAGATTCTGGGAAGATGGCAATGATGGTGACATAGTCTTTGAGTCTCTCCACTTCCCCACAATAAACATACAAAGACCCCTATGAGCCCTAAAACTAAGCAGATGAAGGTGAACAACCAACAGGCACAAGCCCTGAATAGTATCATTCTATATATATGGAAGAGAACAGAACAAAGAGGCAAGGAGGTGTCTGGTAGAGGGACCCCAGAATCACCAACAGGCCCAAACAAAGCTGGTGCTGGTGAAGGACACAGCTGCTAAATTGTGTAAATACCAAAGACACTGTGCAATCAGCATAATCCATACTACAGATCACATGGCCTAGGCTTTGTCTGTTTAATGATAAACTTTAAGAAAAGGAAAGGTATGTAGGAACAATCAATATACTAAAAGACACTAAAACAACCAAGCAAATTTAAACCCATGGACAATAGTAAAGTGCAGTATCAGGGTGCACAATTCGTGATAAAACTATGAAGAAACTATAAAATTTGGGATATTGGTTACATTTCCAGGAAAGAGGGCCTTCAGGTTTTAGAGCCTTCTGAGGTGAATGGCAAAATTCCATTTCCTAGCCTGAGTGAGTACAAATGTGTTTGCCTCATAATACTCATTAATCTCTGCATTGTGTCTGTGTCTCATTTTATAATAAACTAGTAGCCCTGCACACGAATCGTGTGCCAGTAGCTCTCTGCGGTGCCTGGCTGCTCCACGCCTGCTGCCCAGAGGCTCTCTGCAGCCCAGAGGCCCATCCACAGCGGGTGTGAAATGCTTGCTTTATCGCTAGGGTGACGATGCAAGCGTTCCATGCCCCAGCCTGGCCAGAGGCCCATCCACAGCAGCTCCATGCCCTCTGCCCAGAGGCCCTCCATGGCCAGTGTGCAGCAGCAACGAAGCAAGCATTCCACCAGGCTGCTCAAACTGCCCGCTCTCAGGGGCTGCCCCGCCCCCCGGGATTGGAGGACTCCACCAGGGCTGAGAGGATTGGGCGCTGCCATCTTGTGGCTATGGGTGCCACAATCTTTGTGACGGAGTGGTGGTTAATTTGCATATTACCCTTTTATTAGATAGGATAGTTTTTTTAATGATTTGAACAATAAAGGCAATATATGGATGTCACTAATGCAAGCCCAGTGTAAGTAGTTTTAAATGGGACTTAATCTAGTAGTTCTTATGTTTGTCACCAAGGGATGGGTTTTCTTTGACTCTTGGGTTTGTTTCCTACAATTTGAGTAAGGCTCTTGCCTCATAGTAGTAAAATGGCTACAGCTATCCAAGCCCTAATCTCTTTATACCACCTTGTTTAGAGGAGAGAGGAACTTTTTCTTAGTAGCTCCAGAAGAGTCTTCGAACCACTCTCATTGGTCCCGATGAGAGCTCACATGCTCATGCCTGAATCAATCACTGGCTAAGCCACTCCCATTTCAAAATGGTCATCTTTACACATAATTGTTTTTGAGCTTGGCAGAGAGAAATAGGGACATTGCTTGTGGAAGACAGGAAGAATGGGTATTGGGAAAATACCCCCAAAATAATGTTTACTACGTAATCCAACCCTAAATCTTCTTGACTTACTGAGTAGAGGGACCAGTGATGAAGGTTGAAAGTAACAGAGAAAAAGTGAAAGAAAATTGCTTCAAGAAGAAAAACACTGTCTCTAGAGAAAACCACAAAAGGAAGATCCATGCAGGTGGGCTCCGTGTTCTCTCCAGCCCCAAGGTGTCACCTGCACAGACTCCATATGTGTACACCAGCATATTGCTTACCTACCATTGTGTGCCAGATGCTGTGCTGAAATATGTCCAATCAGATCTACAAACCCCCCTGCTCACACCATGAGGTGAGTGATGACATTTCCTTAGAGAGGGGCATGGGAGTAGCAACTGAGAAACTAACTGGCCCTGGCTGTATATAGCTAGTAGGGGGCGGTGTTCTGATTTCAAACCAGGTCTGTCTGGTGACAAATCATGTGCCCTTAACCACTCTGGTCTTCATGAAAAGCTGACAGATGGATCCTACATCCCCTTTGGAAAACAAGGGAGCCTTCTGGGGAGTTGATTAAGGAGCGAGATTAAGAAAAACAATAGACAAGGCCGGTTCATTCATCAGCAAATATCTAGTGTGGACCCACTCTGCACTCACATCTCTCTCCATAAAATGAATCTTTCTTTTGGAAGTGGAGCTTCCCCAACACCCCAAGACATTCTGGAGCCTCACTGGCCTCTGGTGTAGCCCCTGGGCCTCCTTTATGCTAGGAACCCACCGGCAGTGGAAGTCAGCCTACAGACCCTTCTCAGAGTGATGCTTTTCAATGTGCAAAACTTACAGGATTACAAAGGAAATCAATTATATTCAAATGCACTTACAAAATGAAATTAAAAACTGTGATATAATAACAATATTCTTTAACAAACTGAAAAATAAAGATCTCACCATGGATCTCATACTGACCATAATTTCAAAATGTTGATGAGTGTAGAGAATGAGTCCAGACAACTGTGATAACTATAATGTGATGTGAAAGCTCCTGCGATTTTTATGGGTGACAAACAGCACTGGTTTTGCTCATACTGCAGTGATTTGCTGCTTACATTCATATGGAAGCACATGTTAAGTTTCTAAGGTAAGTAAAAGAAGAGTTGTACATTTTGCTTCCCACCAAATTCATGGATTTTCCATTGAAGAGCTCTGCCCTTGATAGGATCTCACAGCAGTAGTATTCTTTGTGGAAAAGTGGTATAAACTGGATTTGTAAGGAAACTTTTTAAAATCCTCACCTGAGGATATATTTTTATTGAATTTTAAAGAGAGAGGAAGGGAGACAGACAGAGAGAGAGAAACATCAATCGGTTGCCTCCTATATGTGCCCTAAATGGGGATTGAACCCGTAACCTACATATGTGTTCTGACAAAGAATTGAACCCACCACCTTTTGGTGTACAGGAAAATTCTCCAATCAACTGAGCTACCTTGCCAGGGCTAAGGAAACTTTTTAATGTAAAGTTTATAAAAAGAGATACAGCACATAAAAGAAGAATCCATGTCATTTCTTCAGTTTTCATTTTCAAGGATATCATACTTGCTTCCTCCCCAAGAAAGAAGGCGGATCACAACACACTTGTTTGTATTTTCTTCAGTTGACCCTAAAGAGTGACTGCCCGCATGGAATCCCTGAGAGGAGAAGGATAATATTGTTGGTTTAATCGGGGGATAGAAATTGGAGTTTGTTCCCATTCAGACCACACTAAAAATGTGTCCAAAAATATTCTTTGAGAATCTTATGTTCATATGTATACATGTAACAAAAGGAAATAGTCTTTTCCAAAGAAGACATTTTTCTAATTCTAGCCTGCATTTTAAGGTAAAATGAGCATTTTTTTATGTCACCTTTTTTTTTCTTTCTTTCTTTCTTTCTTTTTTTTTTTTTTTTTTTGTTGTTGTTCTTGCAGAGGAAACGCTTAAACTTCTCTGTAAAATTGGAACTGAGAACTGTCCAGCCTGCCTGGGTCCTGGTGACATTTTCTGATCTGGAATAAGATAGCCAATTATTTTATTACATTATACTCAGATTCTCTCAGCAAGGATAAATGGAGGCTGGAGCAATACAATTTATGAGTCAGGGCTAGGCTGGAGAAAGGTATGTGTCTTCCCCCCTTTACAATGTTTCCCTCTTGCTACGAGGGAAAGCAATGCTGTGACTACAGAAATCCTGGGTAGAGAATCTGCAGGCTTTGTTCCTACACCTGATCCAGTCCAGACCATCAAGCCAAAGGGCACCTCAGTCACCCAAAAATTTGGACATGGGAAAGGAAGCCTGGGCCACTGTCTTCACTGTAAGTACCATAGGCTGGTGGCTTAAACAACAAACATCTATTTCTCCAAGTTCTGGAAGCTGGAAGTCAGGAGGCCAGCATCTTGGGATATTGGTGAGTGCTCTCTTCCTGGTTTATAGATAGACACTTTCCTGTTGTGTCCTCACATGGAGGAGAGAGAGAGAGAACTCTGGTTTCTTCCTTTTCTTATAAGGGCACTAATCCCTCATGGGGGCTCCACCCTCATGATCTTATCAAAACAACATTATCTCCCAAAGGCCTCACTTCCAAATACTATCACATTGGGGATTAGCACTTCAACATATGGGTTTTAGGGCCACAGACATTCAGTCCATAGCAACCACATATTTTCAAAAATCTTCAAAGAAGATGTATTAAGTCCATATCCTTCATTAATATACACTGTGAAACAATCTTTGTGAGGAAGCTATTCTTTGGTCTACTTCATGCTATAAACCACCAATTATGTTTTGGTTTTGTTTTTTTAAATGAAAGAAGCTTAGTTCCTCTTATGAAAGAATACAAATTAATGAAAATAAATTCATAAAGGAGAAAGTAAAAGTCACTTGAAAGCCCTGGTCCAAAGGTAAGCATCATTACACTTTGGTGACCAGACATCTTTCTAGACATTACTGTGCTGGTGCCCTTGGGTGTCTACAGACAACGATTTTACATAAATGGAATGCAGAAAACATTGATTTTACTCTATTATATTTTTCAACTCAAATATTCCTCATCACTGAATATATATAT
>NW_006295887.1:1709022-1721185 GCF_000327345.1 Myotis davidii
GTTGCACCTAGGGATTGGCCCTGCCCTCTGCCACCAGGAGCAGGCCTAAGCCAACAGGTTATTATTTCCTGGGCTGAGGGACCCCCACCCCTTCCCCTCAAGTGCAGAAATTTTTGTGCACTGGGCCTCTAATATATATATATATATATATATATATATATATCCATCATCATGAGTGTCATGGTAACTCATAGCATACCTATAAAATAATTCATCTGAACACCTGCCTCTCCATTGGCTAGTGCTTATATTCTTTCCTGCTTTGAGCAGCAGCCTGCACAGGCAACTTGTGTCTTGTCTGATGCTCTCTTGAGAAGAAGTGTTGAAATCAGATAAGTACATGAGCACATTTCACATTTTGCCCTCCATAGAGTTGATGGTCTTTCTCACTCCCACCAACCCCACGAGGAGCACACATTTCCCCACACCTATGTCAGCGATAGATTTGTTTATCTTTGTGACCTTTACCAATCTGCTCATTCAAACTCCTTTGGTTTACATCTATTTAATGCAAATATGTTGAACACCTTTTCCATAGATTTATTGGCTCACCAGACTTAATTACCAAACAAACAAACAAAGACACTGATTATTCTTGTCAAGAAAATGCTTCATCGGCACTAGGTAGTTGTCAACTGAAAAATCTTGAAAAATAAGCTTCAAACTAAAACAAATCTTAAATATTCCCAAGGTATCAAATTATTTCAAGTCAGGTAAAGTATTATTTAGCACCCCTACATGCTCAATATTGTCTTTCTTTTTTAAATGGTTGGTGTTCTTTGTCCATTTTTCCAGTCTGAGTTATTTTGTCTGCAAAAAGAAGATATTGTTGCAGTGATTTGGGATTTTAGCATTGGCCACATCTGGATTAGAAACCTGATTTCATGCCACATAAACTGGCATAAAGTTGGTTATCTTTCCTTTTCTCCTAAAGATATTACTTATGTTCTAAATAAAGGTATTTAGGAATGAGTAAATAATATCTTTCTCACTTTGCACATAGAAAGGAAAAGACATTATTAAAGATAAAACTATATATATATATGTATATATATATGTGTGTGTGTGTGTGTGTATATATATATATACATATATATATAGTATCTGCACACCTACCATATCCATTTCCCCCCATGGTTTTTCTCCTAGATAGGAATAGAGAGGGTTTGGTGCCTTTCCACATGGCAAAATGATAACTGGCTAGGGTTTGACATCTAAATGGTAGATCTGTGTTGGAACACAGTTGTCCTAACTCCTGGTTCAACACTTTACCCTCTGCTTTATGCTATAAGAAAAACAAAGTGTAAGACTTTTGCTCTTTTATCAATTGCAACTTAAAGGCAAGGTGACTCGTGGCACAATCATTACAAACCCCACAGACAATGTGCCTTTAAACCTCAGTCCAGGAACAGATTGTAGACATCCACTCTTGGCCCAGGGCTTCTCCAAATCCTTCATTCCACAAAAGGATTCTGTGCAATCTAACCACATTTTTTTCCTGATAAACTAGGATTAAAGACTTTTCAGGCAGAAAGTTTATTCTTTCCACCAGCAGAAATGAAACTATATTTCTCCCTCTCCCACAATACCATGTCGTTGTGCAATAAATGTAAATTAAATATTGGTTGAGTAAATTGTCTCCCAGTGGTGCTCAGACTATTACCCAGCCTTCTACTCAATAAAGAGACACTTGATGACACAAATTAACCATGCAATCATCTGCCTATCAGTAAATATTTGTCTACAGGCAATGGTCTAAGTATATGAATCCCATGAAAGCATATGAGATGCGCCCTTTCTTAAGGGCTCATAATGCAGAGAGAAAGAAAAATCATGCTATTAAAAAGCTGCTACTTCATGGGGCATGAACATCTGTACTCCTAGAATAAGAAAAATATAGGTTTTTTTCTAATAATCATGTCAGAGCTCAACTGTGCTAAGAACACTGCAAATGTCCTCAGGTCATGGATTTTCACAGCTACCGAGTGAGTGAATGTTACTACTGTGTTTACCAGATAGGAAATTACTGTTCTGTGAATAAAAGAGACTTGGATTGGGACCCAAACTGTTTAATGAAAATTTTCTACAATTTACTGATCCAGTAGGTTTTCATTCAGTGATTCATGAACCACGCAACATCCAACCTAGCAGATAGAAAGGAACTCTGCAGAGTAGCATAAGTTGAGAGTTTTGGGGTTTTTTTAGACCAAAGTAAGCAGGAACAAGCAAGTTATACTAGACATTTGTTGAGTGGTTAAACCAGGGTTACTTTTCTTATAAGGAGCAAAGGGAAGCTTCGGGTCAGGTAACATGCTGGGCAGGCAAGTATTGACTGGCTGACTTAGGCCTTCCTTTTCTGAGAGAACAGGGCATAGAAACTTAGTTAAGTTTTGTTTGCTGATGTGGGGCTTAGTATGAGCTACTGCATCTTAGGTATAATCTGATTATTTTAACAGAGTAATAAATAACACTTATTTTCACATCAGAGAGCATGGAGAGGCATAGATGTTACTTCCAATTGATGACCTGGTGTTCTGCTTGTATTTGCTTTCACGCCAGAAACTCAAGCACCCGATTAACCTCTCAGCATTATCTTGAATCTGGGAAACAGAGCATTCTTTGCAATCAAGGAGGAACCTAGCATTGGTAGAAGTGCTTAAGAGAGTATTTCCCCAGCCACACATGCACACAGGCTTTAAAATACCATCTCACAGGGCTCCACAGTGAATAGCACAAGATGCTCTATCAAGAGGGGTGGAAGTCCACGAGAAACTGATACCACTCGCTTCTCTATGTCATGCAGGAAGGGGACCCTCCTCTCTCACTATCTCAGCTGAATAACAAGTGTGGGCTCAGCCCATTACTTCTCTGCTCTAGTCAGTGAGTTAAATTTGGGAACTATGCCAGAAAGCTGAAAAAGACAAGTCAAAAATTCAAGAATAATCCAATATTGATTGGCATATAGGTGGGAAGAAGAGAAGTTAAAATAACAGATGCATGAAACACTGGGCTCAATAAAACAGACAAATATATCAAAGCCTATGAGGACATGAAGTTTGAAATACTTAGTGTTCATGGTTGTTTAAAAGAACTTTCTGTGATAATGGGAATCCTCCATATCAACACTGCCCAATATAGTAGCTACCAGGTCTAGGCAGCTACTGAGCACTTGACCAATGCACTGGGAAACTGATTTTAAATGTTATTTATTATACATTTATAAATTTAAATAGTCACATGTGGCAAACGGATACTGTACCAGACAGTCATATAATCTAGAACTTTTCTGCCATGAGGAAAAGCACACAGGTTATCCAGTTAAGGTAGCAGTCTAGGAAGTCACACTTGGAAAGCGGAGGCTTTAAAAAGTCTTAAGAGGATGATGGGGAAAGTAGTGAATGGCATGAAGACAAGGGCTGGTGGATGAAATCAGAGTGCATATAACGTGCTGGAGCAAAGGAAGAGATGGAAGGCAGTCCTAGTTCTACATGATAGACAATAGGACCCAAACTTATTTTCATCAGTTCCTCTCATTTTAATCAGTTCCAGAGTTCTTTGTCTAGTCAGAGGTTGATCTGGGCCTACAAGGTTTATTTCCTGAGTTTGAATTCAAATGGTTCACAATTGTTCTTTACCACCTTGGGGGAGAATAAAGACAATTTAGATTGTTAATCCAAAAGAAGAATCAGACAAAGGGAAAGCCTTGCTAACTGCAGATGCTCCAGGACTGCTCACCAGCTTGTCCCAGTGCCCAGGGTAGTTACAGGAATATCAGGTAGACATCACCTGGCCGAAGACCCAAGGGGAGGTAACTATTCCTTATAAACCTCTTTGGATCTCTGCAGAAATGAAATAGGGCAAACCTGCCACAATGGACAGTCCAATCAAGACTCTCTAGAATAGTGGGTCTCAACTGGGATGACTTTTCCTCCTCCATCTCTCCCTAGGGGACATTTTGCAAAGTTTGGAAATAGTTTTGCATTTCACAGCCAGATGGGGGAGTGGTGGGTAAAGGCCAGGGATGCTGTTGGACATACTATAAGGCACAGGACAAGTCTCTTCCTCAAAGAATTATCAAGTCCAAAATGTCAATAACATGGAGGTTGAGAAACCCTGCTCCAGAGCAATATGGGTGAAAAAAATGTAAATTTCTATGTTTGCATTCTCTGCTATGCATAATACAGCAAGAATTCTTACTCTGCCAATAACATGAGTGGCTTAAAGTACCCTCCCCACTCTTCCACCATCTCCTGTACCCTCTCTCATCATCTGAAGGGGCTCCAAGAAGCAAGATATAGAGGATAATATAGTGTTATTGATTATAACAAGTCGTGATATCAGCCCACTACTCAGGCATGCAGGAAATCATACTCGATCCCCCTCTTTATGTCAATCCCAATGGATATAAAAACCATTCGTACAGACAACTCCGTTAGGAAAAGGAACTGTAGCCATAGGGGAATATGGATTTAAAAATATTAAGGACTAGCCCAGCTGCTGTGGCTCAGTAGATTGAGTGTCCTCCCATGCACCAGGAGGTCACTGGTGTGATTCCCAGGCAGGGCACATGCACAGGTTGTGGGCATGATCACCATTAAGGGGCATGCAGGAAGAAGCTGATAGATGTTTCTCTCTTATCAACGATTTCTCTCTTCCTCTCCCTTCCTCTTTCTCTAAAAATCAATAAAAACATATTATATGTGTATAATTCACATACACATATATGAATAATAATTTTAAAGATTTAAAGTCAACTCAAATATATATAAAATGAACATGTCAATTATTTTATTTTATTCATTAACTGGTGGCCTGATGCACAAAATTCGTGCAAGAGTAGGCCTTCCTTCCCCTGGCTGCCAGCACAGCTTCCCTCTAGCACCCAGAACCTGAGCTTCCCTTACAGCCCCGGCTTCATCTGGAAGGTTGTCTGGAAGGACGTCTGGTCTAATTCGCATATTACACTTTTATTATTATAGATTATTAACTAGTAAGATGTCACCATGATTTCAAGGAGAATTCAAATACCGCACTTACTAGTAAAGTACTAAACCGGGAATCCTAAAATGAATTTACAAATATATGTAAAACTAGCTTTTTCCACAGAAGAGAAAGAAAATTAAATGTCTTTCCACAAGAAAGACTTTGCACGTCTATGGATAAATATCATTTCATTTCTATCAGTTATCTACAACTCACAGAGTTATAAAAGAACTCAAAGGCACAAAAAGTACATAGATCCTGAGAACTGAATAACTGGGAAGGCTGTACTTGGAAAATGCCTTATTTCCCATAGAAGAGACTCAGTAAACATTTTTTATTTCACAATTTTTGTGTGGTTGTCACTTATGAAGAGAGATTATGACATAGTCTATGCTGATGGGAATGATTGGGAACATTTGGTGGTTCAGGGGAGAGAGGGAAGAATTAAAAGAATAAACTCCTGAATACATGAGCAGAACATGAAGCTGCAAGGCTGCCTTAGACAAGAGCAAGGAAGCTTCTCAAGAGCATAGGAGAGAAGAGACTGCACACATGCAGGTGGTCTGTAGACATGCTGGTGGGAGGTCAGGTAATTCCCTCCTATAGTCTATTTTCACAAGAAAATAAGAAGTGAGGAAATAGAGATTGAAGTGGGTGGAGGGGGTGGATGGAAATTTAGCAACAGCAAGGGATGTTAAATGGGAAACTGAGAGCCGAAACCGGTTTGGCTCAGTGGAGAGAGCGTCGGCCTGTGGACTGAAAGGTCCCAGGTTCGACTCCAGTCAAAGGCATGTACCTGGGTTTCGGGCACATCCCCAGTAGGAGGTGTGCAGGAGGCAGCTGATCGATGTTTCTCTCCCATCGATGTTTCTAACTCTCTATCTCTCTCCCTTCCTCTCTGTAAAAAATCAATAAAATATATTTTTAAAAAAATGGGAAACTGAGAACAAATAGGGGGATATGGTGGGCATTGGTAAAGGCCAACTGAGATTTATGCAAACTACTTTCTAACGTGACCAGAGTGATTGGCAGAGGGATAGATACATACACCAATGGTGCAAAATAGAGACTCCAGAAACAGACCCACACAAATATGCCTAATTGATATTTTACAAAGAAACAAAAGCAATTCAATGGAGGGAAGATAGTCCTTTCAAGACAGTGTGGGAGCTGCTGAATACACATTGGCTGAAATGTGAACATCAACCTAAGTCTCAGACGTTATACAAAAAGTGTATAAAAATGGGTCATGGATATAAATGTAAAATGTAAAATTATAAAACTTTTAAGGGGAAAATCATAGAATATCTTCATGACTGAAGACCAGGCAAGGAATTCTTAGACTTGACAGCAAGAATGAGCCTTAACAGGAAAATTTGATAAGTTAGACTTCATCAAAACTAAAAAAAATTGCTCCCTAAAAGACTGTATTAAGAGGATGAAAAGACAAGCTACAGATCAGGAGAATATATTTGAAAACAACACAGCAGACAATATAAAGAACTCTTAAATTTGAGAGTAAAACAATGAAACCCAAATAATCCAGTTAGAAAATGGGCAGAAGACATGAACAAATATTTCACCAAACAGATGGCAAATTGGCACATGAAAAGATGTGCAGCATCACCTTCCATTAAGATAATGCAAATTAAAACCTCAGTGAAAGACACACTTATCAGAATGACTAAAATGAAAAATAGTGATAACACTACGTGGTGGTGATGATGCAGGAAAACGAAGTAACCTATGCATTGCTGGCAGAAATGTAAAATGGTGGGATCCCTCCAAAAAACTGTTTAGCAGTTTCTTAAAAGCCTCAACATGCAACTACCATAGGACTCAATAATTACATACCTGGAATTTATCCCAGAGAAATAAAGACATTTTTGCACAAAAATCTGTACATGAATGTTTATGGCAGCTTTATTCATAATAACCCCAAACAGGAAACAACCCAGATTCCCTTAAGTGGGTAAGTGGTTAAGTAAACTGTGGTACAGATATACTATGGAATACTATTCAGCCAGGCAAAGGAACAGACCAATAATTTACACAGGTCCTAGAGGGGGTACAGTGAAATTGTCCAAGATATTTCTAAGGAAATTCCAGGTTTCAAGTGAAGAAATTAGGAGCTGGCTTCCCAACAATATACTACTTTGGTGTTTAGAATATTTTGAGATGAGGCATTGAGATTCTGTGGGCTCATGAGAAATTTCTGCTTCTTCCTTGTCTACCTAGAAGAATTTAAATTGGAGCCTTGCCCATAATAAGACTTGTTATTAGAAGTAACTTTTTATGCTCTATCTATAAGCAGGGCAAACTGAGCATCTGCTCTTCTTATCATCCTGAGAATTCCCCTCCTCCTCTCTGAAGCCCCAAGTCATCTTATCTTATCCCTAGCCCATAATGTCATATATACCCCATCTTACCTTTCTGTCTCTGAACTGCTCATGTATCTGGGGTCGCTGACTCTCATGTATGTGGGTTTCCCATACATACGTATGTAATTAAATTTGGTGATTTGTTTCTTGTTAATCTGTCTCATGTCAATTTAGTTATGAGACCAGCCAAAAGAAACTAGAAGAGTGGTTCTCAACCTGTGGGTTGCGACCCCTTTGACGGTCGAACGACCCTTTCACAGGGGTCGTCTAAGACCAACCTGCATATCAGATATTTACATTACGATTCACAACAGTAGCAACATTACAGTTATGAAGTAGCAATGAAAATAATTTTATGGTTGGGTCACAACATGAGGAACTGTATTTAAAGGGCCAGACGGTTGAGAACCACTGAACTAGAAGGACAAATAAAAATATCTTTCTCCCCCATACAGTTCGGGCTCTTCAGGCTACAGAGGGGGCAGCCAGGCAGGCCCGGGAGCCCAAGTGGCTGAACCATCAGAAACACATTAGGAACACACCTGTGGAAGCATCCTCTATGTCTCAGAGAGAGATGCTCAAGGTAAGGGAGAGGGGCAGACGGGGCAGATATGGGTTGCAGAATATGCTGGACCTTGACCCATGCCCTGTCATTATTATGGCTCCAATCCTCAGTCTCAAAAAGTGATGCATAAAGTCAGGAGGTTCTCAAGCTGTGTACCTGGGGCCCAAAGTTTCTGCAAAGGGGTTGGCAACTGGATGCTACTCCAGAATCCCTTCTGACCTTAGTCAGAGCCATTCTAAGTTAGCTGCTTTGTTCAGGACTCCAACTAAAGAGCTCACCTGGGTTATGCAGAAGAACACAAGAATGAGAGAAGCCCTGCTGAGCCAAACTCTCCCAAAGGCGTGGGGATTGGAATTTACAGACCCCTCGTTACTAAAATCTGTATCTTGCTTTGAACTTTCACATGCGCTTTTATAATTAACATGTGTATGTTTTGTTGGGTGGGGTAGGAATTACGTACCTTTCCATTTTCTTCCCTGTTGGCTTCTCTATTTCTCATTTCCTCTAAGCACAGACACAACTTCCTCTCCATCATTCCTCCAGGCCTAACAAGGGGCCTTTGTGGTGAGTGCAGGAAGAGAGGATTACAGGTAAAAATGAAGAGACTTAAACCTGAGCAAAGGCCTTTGGTCCTCCCGGCTTTGGTTACCCCTCGCACCGCCCTGCAGGAGTCCTAGGTCCTTCCCCTTGTCCAAATCCCTCCCACACAGGTTCTCCTTTGACTCTCCATCCCCTGTCCCAAATCTCCGGGTACTTTTGAATACAGGCTTCCTGAAGTAAACAGAAGGCCAGCTCCATTTACTAGGCTAATCAGCAGCTCCCCAGTGTTCTTCTGCATAACCCAGGGGCCTCTGCACACCTAAGGCCCACCTGCCAAATCAGAGAGCAGTTCTCACCCTGAAGAACTGCTCTGAGAAGTAGAGTTCTTTACCCTGGGATTCCTGGATAGATTCAGGACAGGACTCTGGGTGGGAAAAAATTTCATCTTTGTTTATACTAATCTGTAACTAAAATCAGGCAGTTCTAACTTAGAGGAACCATCGTAAAGTTGTATACATATAGGAATGTCAAATTGTACAATGTTCAACTAGTTTGTGGGAAAACATGGGGGCTGCTTTTTTGTTGATCAAAGCTGTGTAAAGAGTAGAGGCTTACCAGGAAACCTCATTCTGCCCCTAAAATACTGGCTCCTGGGCCTGGGAGGAAGCACGCATTCTTGGCTGTCTGTCCCTTTTCTGGGAATGGCACAAAGCACACATAGCTCACGCTTGGATTTCAGGACTGCATATTTCAGACACGTTGGTTACTATTGGCTTGATCACTATTGTTCTCTCTTTCAGGCTCCAGGGAGTTCTTCCAGTTGCTTTTTATGCCTTGCCCCGCTGACTTTTTAAATTACAGAATTAAGAAATACAACACAACAAACAAAGGGTTGGGTTGCAAAAGTTTGTTTGCACATTGCTTTAAGAACTCAAAACACATTTCCCTAGAAACAAAGGGGATAAGGTACACAGGCAGATGGCTCCCTTGTTACCACCCAGAAAAAAAGAAAAAAAAAAAGGAAAAACAAAAGACTTAGCCTATGATGTTCTGAAGCACAGTATTATTTCACCAATCTTGAAATAATGCATTTTGAGTTGAAACTCAGATGCCAAATACCTTCCTATAATGATGTGGTGGTTGCAAAGTATGGTCCCAAAATTTCCTGCTCTCCTCCCATTGAAAGATGAGTCTATGGGCTGTGACTACTTGGCCAAAAGAATACAGCAGAAAGGATGTTGTGCTAGTTTCATTTTATGAAGATAGTATTATTCTGGCAACAAAACCAGGCAAAGATAGTACGAAAAAAAAGAAAGCCAAAGACCAGTCTTCCTCAGATATAGAGAGGCAATGATCCCTAACAAAATATCTATAATAATAAAAAGGGTAATATGCTAATTAGACCAGATGTCCTTCGAGATGAAGCAGGGCCAGAGGAAAGCCAGCCCAGGTCCCGGGTGCCAGCGGGAAGCCAGTGCCAGCAGCTGGGGGAAGGAAGGCCTACTTTTACATGAATTTCATGCATCGGGCCTCTAGTTAGCAAAAAAACAAAACAAAAACTCAACAAAATATAAAAATAATGAGACATCATGACCAGGTAGATGTTACTTCAGGAATAGAAGGCTGGTTCAATGTTTGAAAATGAATCAATATAATCTACCACATTAACAGGCTAGGGAAGAAAAATCATATGATCATATCAAATGATGAGGGGGGAAAGCACTTGACAAAATTCAACACCAATTCATGATAAAAACTCTCACAGACATAGAAATGGAGGAAAGCTTTCTCAACTTTATGAAGCACATCTACAACAGTCCAGTTTTACTGCATGGTCTCTCTTCACAGCACGGGATGGGGACTGTTTATTGGCTGGCGGGGATAAGTCTTGTCTCCTGGCATTCTTTGACCTTCTGACTTTCTTCAGGCCTTCCCATATGGAGGTTGGGGAATCCCTGCTGCTGCCCAGTGATGGTGGAAGTCCAGGCTCCCCTCCCCACTCCATGGTCTTGGCTCTAAAGGTGGGACTATATTTTTTTTTTCTGTGGGTTTGGCTGAAGTATACTAGTTTTGGTCAAAAAGTTTTCTGTAATTTCTAGGCCGCCACTTTCCTAGTCCTCTAGCTAGAGAGAAGAGGTTTTTGTTGAGCTCTTTCTTATCTGTACCTCTTGGCATTTCTGGGCTGATGGCTTCTTCGGCTCCAATTCTGGGATATGTGAAGTGAGAAGAAAACTCCAGAACTTTCCACTGTTTTTTCTTGGGTCCTGAGTTTCCTAGCCAATTAGCCTTCTTCCCTGCACTGTCCAGAGTCTTCTTAGGTTTGCTTTATATATAATGTCCTTGAATTTAGCAGGAGAAATAGGGAAAGGACATACGTGTCATCTCCCTAGAATATCAAGCTGAAGTCCTTATATTGTTGAAATATCTTTATTTTCCCTCAAACTTTATTATTTGTATGGATATAGAATTCTAGGCTATACCTCAGAATTTGAAGGTTTTGTTGACCTTTTACTCTTCCAGTGTTGCCTTCTGATTTTATTTTCTTCAAATATGATCTCTCTCTCTCTCTCTCTCTCTCTCTCTCTCTCTCTCTCTCTTTCTCTATCCTATTCTAAAACCACATGAACTGGTCAATAAACACATCTCCTTTATCTTTTTTTTAACTTTTTCTGAGTTTCTGAAGAGTCAGATACTGTGTTTTTGAGATTGCTTTTCTAAGTTTCTTATCTTGCCCAATTTTTTATTCTTTTTGTTTGTTTTGTTTTCTGAGAGAATTCATCAATCTTTTCATCTTCCTGTTTACTCTTATCACTATCATATTTTTAATTTCTGAGATTTTATTCACATTATCTGATTTTTTTCATTTTTCATAACATCACATTTTTGAGAATATAAAGACTTGTTTTGGATTCTTGGAATGAACATATATAATATTGTTATTAATATTTATGTTATATTATATTGTGTTCCATTATATTGTGATTATATATTCTTATTTCCTACCTTATTTCTTCTGGGTTCCTTTAAAAAACATGTTCTGTTTACTGCATTGTCCATTTCTTCAGTTTTCTTTTGTTTGTAGGTTTGTGTGCCTATTCGTTTTGGTCTCTCATGTTGAAAAACTTTACCTATCAGATGATCCTTGGAGCTTTTTCATATTTAACAGAGTAACAAAAAAGCTGATTGGAAAATGAGCTGTATATTTTGTACTTGCCTCTCCAGATTTCATCCTCTTCCACCCTGCTCTGTGCCCTGGAGGCTACCCTATCAGGACTGCATCACCTGGGATCATTAATACTTTGGTTTCTGGTGGAATTCAGCCAATGAGAGGCCCTGGCAGGACCACAACATCGCAGGAGAGAGAATGAATGCCTGAGGAATTGGTATCCCTAACCCCCCTCCCCTTATGCTGTGTTTTGACGGTGGTTGCATTCTTCACTTGAAGGTGACAGACATCTGTTAGTTGGCCCTTCTCACAGCCACAGCCCTCCTTAGCTTCTAGTAACCACTCCCACCCTGAGCTTCAGAGCCAGGGGTGAGGACAGCTGCCTCTGCTGCTCACCCCAAGACTTCACCACTTCTTGTTGGTTTGTCTTAACCACACCCTTACCTTTGTAAATAGCCCCATTTATTAAACTCTTCTCACCCCCTTTTGAGTGTATCATTGGTATTTCTTTCCAGGGCCCTGCTCCCT
>NW_006295887.1:1721280-1733672 GCF_000327345.1 Myotis davidii
GAACTAATTCCATCTTATTAGGATACCTGATTGGATTAGGGTCCACCCTTATCATCCTGGTTTTCACTTAATCACTTTTTTGAAAGCTGTTTCCAAATATTGACACATTCTGAGGAACTAGGGCTTAGAACTTCACATATAAATTTTGGTAGGCCAAAATTTAGGCCATAACCAACCATGTCTGTAGTGTCTCTCTAAATAAATGAATTAAGTACATTGGGGTCTGTTTCCTCAGAATAATTCTCTAATTCAGAGTTGGAGGGCATGAGTTAAGCTATAGGCTTTTGGGGACAGGTCTTGGAAAATGGTCCCCTGTTCCTGGTGAAGACTTTCGATAACTCTCAGGCAGGCAGTCTCAGGACTGAGCCTTCCCTTCCACTGTGTGTACAGAATCTCAATCTATCCTGATTTAATGTCTCCAATGAATTGATCTCCTGTCTTGGTTGGGGGAGGGTAGCTCCAAGCAACCTGGGATCCTGGAGGCACCCTCTCCTCCCCTCTCTGCCCTGCTTTTTAGCCCTGCCCTTTGGATGCCTCTGACCCATTGGTTGTTCTGGTTTCCACAGTATGGATTGACTTACTAATGGCTGATACTCCTTTTCATAGGCACTTGGATTTTATGTTTCTTTGTTTTTCTCTGCTTTTCAGAGTGTTACCACCATGAATTATCATATGGAAATAATTCATGTTCAATCAATGTGAACTGTTTCTCTCATCCAAAACATCATTCCATAGATGGTTTCTTGTTTGTTTTCTTTGTCCTTATTGGTTTATCATACCTTTTTCCCCCTTTTTTCACCACCATTGTGGCAATTTTGGGAGGGAGGGAGACAAAAACTATGGTCACTCCACCATGTTTAATCAGAAGTTCACACTGACCTCTTGGTGAATGGATGGTCCTCCTCTAGTGGCAGTTCCTTTGCTGTGAGCCATATCTGCAGCTCTTCAATTTCGCCAAATTGATGGAAGTGCTGAGGTCTGACCGTAGGAGTTGATATTCCTGTAGCACTAACCAGTGTGAGTGTAAAAAATCCCTAGAAAAGCCATAATTGTGTGTTTAATCCACTCAACAATCCCAAGGAGTGACTCTACACTTTGCTTGGGGTCACTGTCCTCTGACCACCTTCTGCGTTCACATGCTGTGCTCCCTTTCCTTGTATTCCCTGCAAGTCACTGAAGCGAGCAGTTGCACGCAAATATTTAGAGATGGGGCCCTTTGGCTGCTTGGCCTAGTCCGCTGCTATACCACATACCGACAGAGAAAGGGCAAGTGGGGTCTCCCTAAAATTATTCTTGGAATTATACACAAAATTAAGATATTTAAAACACCCTAAACTTGATGGGCCCAGTTATTTAGAATGAAATGTTTTCTGACTCCTGGGAGTGCTGCTGCCCCATGGGTAGTTACAAGCCACAAATAGATCTAAAGAAGCTGGATTCCAATCTCCTGCTCCTTCATTCACTCACTCACTCACTCACTCACTCACTCACTCATCAAAAATAAAGAAAGCCTTTCCACTTGCCAGCACTCCTGAAGGCCTGGGGACAAAGGAGAGAGGGGGTGGCCAGTGCTGGGGAGCCCTGCTTTAAAGAAGGCCAAACTGGGTCAGTGCATACCAATAGTTAACCTGCCCAGCTCCACGCTCTGTTTCTATGAACACACCCAGGAAAAGGTGAGGCCTGATAGTCCAGCCCAGCTACATAACATGAGGTTATTTTTATAAAGAAAAGAGGCAATCCCTTCCAAACAAATCCCAGATGGGCTGAGACCCCTTTTTTTAAAATAAACATGCCCAGAGTTTAGGAAGTGCAAGGGGAAATGTTTACATCGCGATCTGAGAGCTGCCCGGGAGGGGCCAAGGGCCCTCGCCCTGGGCTATCTGAGCGGCCTGCTTTGTGGAAATGACCTCACTGCCAGAAACTGGAACTCAGCTTGGGTGCCAGAATCTGCCACACACTGGGGTCGATGTCTAACACTCCAAGATGGGCATCTGTGAGACATGAGATTCGTTTGCCATTTTAATAAACCAATTATTTTAAAGTATTATTAAGCTACTGCCATGTAACTTTATTTTTATTTGAGGATTTCTGATTAAATGTCTTATTCTATCATAACAAGCAAGTCAACAGAATGTACAAGGTAAGGAAAAAGAGGTATGTGTTGTAAGTGTGTAGGAGGGGATATGGCACATGTGAGTGGATGTATGTGTGATTGCGTGAATGTTAGAGTTGTCAGGCTGAGCAAATAAAAATATTGGACACAGGTTAAATTTAAATTTCTAATAAACCTTGAATAACTTTTAGTTTATTTGTCCTAAATAGTGTATGGAACATACTTATACTAAAAATTAGTCATTGATTAACTGAAATTCAGTTTAAACTGGACATTCTATATTTTATCTGTCAATCCTAATAAATGTATATGAAGTTGTGTCATCAGTGTATTGTGTGTGTGCGTGTGTGTGTGCATGTGTGTGTATGTGCAAGCACACATGCTTGCACACCCATTAGCATGCTGAAGATGGCTGTGGGGAGCGAGGTCTACGTGAGGAACTTGGGTAGAAGTGCCACCACCAATCTGAAAGAAGCCACTCGATGCCAATCTTTACTTTATCCTACCCTCAAAAGGAAACAGTACTAGAAATCATACCATAAAACAAACTACACGTCATAAATTGCAAGTTTTATTAATTTCCAAAAGGCTTTATACAAATTGAGAATGTAAATCTTGAGAACTTTTGTGGCTTAGATCAGAGACATCAACAGCAGTGAACATCTGGTCTGGTGAATTTCCAACTTGGGGACTGACTCTGAAGGACTTTCTCCCAAGACCCAGGATCTATGGCACATAATTTCTTCTCTTACTACACATGTGAATCACTCTTAAATCATACCTTCACTTCATTAATTCCACATCTAAGGAAATAATCCTAAGAAAAGAATCTGAGATGCATTATGTAATTGTATTTTTTAAATGAAATAGATTGCCACTTTTATGAAATAGCAAAATGTCACAATAAAAGATTCCAAGTTGGTTATGGTTTATTTACACAATAAAATAACATGTGACTAGTAAAGCAATGTTTATGAAAGTTTTGTATCCTTCAGACTAAAGGCAATCTGTAAAACAGGAGATAAAAGTGTTAGTATAGGTAGCTAGTCTACAATACTAAAAGTGTAATATGCAAATTGATGGAATGGCTGAATAGCAGGGTGACAGTGTAGATGACCTTCCAGATGACCTTCTGGACTGGACGAAGCCAAGGCTGTGAGGGCCAAGGCAGTAGCCAAGGCTGTGAAGCCTACTCTTGCACAAATTTTGTGCATTGGGCCTCTAGTTATTAATAAAGGAGGGAAGCAAAGGGAATCAGACATTAAGAAGCCTCAAAAACTGGGAAGCTGAATCAGACACTGAGCCTGCTTGCTCCACTAGGAAGTTACAGCTTCACACACTCTCCAGGACATCCTCCACCCTCAGGACCTAATAATCGTTCCCACCCCCACCCTAAGCATCATGAGCAGGAAGGATCATTACTTGGGGAGGAATAAAAACAGCAGGAGAAATCCCTACGTTGGGTGCTGGGCGCATGCCCAGTGGAAGCTAGGATTGCAAAGGGGGAGGTGCTTCCACTTTGAGGCATGTGCAGTGGGAACTAAGATGGACACCATAAGGGGAGGAGCCAAGCCTGGGGAAAGGATTAGATTGTCTAAGGGACAAAGAATCCCAGAAGATCCAGGATTAGTTAGCGGAAAAGTTTGGGAAGTAGATTAGTTTGAAGAAGCACCTGCTCTGTCCCAAGCCAGAGATAATAGAATCAGCTTAACTCTATCTATCTATCTATCTATCTATCTATCTATCTATCTATCTATCATCTATCTATCTCTATATCTCTCTCTGGCTCAGTAACACTGCTTCTTTAGGGGCTAGCTTGTTAGTGTGTTCTCTCTCCATAGTAACCATGTGACCCTAGCAGCTGGGGACCAAGGGCCAGGCAGAAACAGTCTAAGCTAGCCCAATGGGGACAGGATGAACTGGGCTGAACCAATGGCACAGAACTTTTGGACTTCGGCCTTTGTACTGGTCTTGATGAAGACACGATTGGACTTTTCCATGGTGGGACAGACAGAGGTGGGACACTGAGAACCCAGGGGCAGTCCTTTGATTTTGCTTCTACAGTGAATCTTATCACAGAACCTCAACCTCCCATGTGTGAGTCTCCGAGAATGGTTCCTTGCTACTCCATGAAGGAGCATGATTTCCACTGGCAAGAAAATTACACTTATAAAATGATTGGTCTGTGAATATAATGCATGAAATACATAGTGTATTTACCAGACTGGCAGGAAAGGAAGAAACTGCATGAATTTTTACCAAAGTGGAGAAATATAAAAGGGATGAAATGTGCCAAATCATAGATAGAACTTTTATCTTTATGATGGGTTATTAAGATATATTTTTGTATTTTTTATGTTTTTCAAAATGAATACCTGGTACTGTCAAATTTGGAAATAAAATTTAATTGGAAGCAGAATGCTCAAACACAGAAGTGCTTTTAATAGCTGCGATGCAGATGAGTCACACAGTGTCCCTAAGACACGTGGAGCTGTGAACTCCTTGAGAAGCCCCGGAGCCCTTGTGAAGGGAGAATGGGAGATGGTCAGGACAGCCCACAGCGGACCTGGAGAATGTTGGATGAATGCCTGCTGCTGTGACTCAGGTTCCCTGGGACCCACCAACCAGCCAGAGGGCACTGAAGAGCAATAGGGTTGTAGTCATGGGTAGGCAGAGGGTTTCAGTGAAGGAAAAAGTCGTGCTTTATTGCCAAGGGACAGCTAAATGGTGGCTGGCACCCTGGGCATATAACTGGCACTGGGTTATGGAGCTACAATAAACATGCAAGTCCACACATTTGGAAGAAAGAGCTGGAAGTCATCTCAGCACCCAAGAATCATTTGAGAAAAGTGTTTGTTTGTCATTAACTCCCTGACCTGTTGTCTTCCTGTCCTTATACACTCAAGGTTCCCTTCTGAATTTTATGGTTTATTTAGATTCTAGCTGTAACCTGTGTGTCTCACATTCTTTATTATTCTCATACCTTGATGCATGAAAATGGCACTTGTAGATGGTGTATTTGCTCTGAGAAAGCCCATAAGATCTCTGAGTCTGGGGAAAATGAAGGCATGGAGTGGAGGTCAGGGGCTCGGTGAGTGTGGGGGCCCATGGGAGGTTTATGCAGGGCCAATTTATGACTACCATTTCTGAATGGGTGAGTTCTTAAAAATCAAAAAAGAGATTACTGCATTGTATTAAACTCTCCTGTAGGGCATTACACCGCAGACATAGATCTGGATACAGCCCGTGAAGAAGTCACTTTCACCCTGGACTGCAGTATCCATTCCACACTCCTCTGTTGGTGAACAGCTATGGGGTTGTAGCCTGACTGTCTCAGTCAATGGGGACAGCCATCTACCCTCCTCTGTCATGATGACCTTTGTAAGTCCCACTTCATGAATGAGCATGTAACCCAGTCTGGGACAATGAGACATGAGGACAAAGTCCCTGCAAAGCCCTCTTCTTTCAAACAGCAAGGTGTGTGAGTGTGATGCTCAAAACTGTTGCAGTCACACTGTGAAGGAAGCGATGGCCCTGGGATAAAGCTGGAAGACAGACAGCGTTGTTAAGCCATTCTGGTGGTCCCTGGACTTTCTAGGTGTGGGAGCCAATAAATGCCTTTTATTGTTCAAGCTGCCTGCATGAGATTTTCTGTCATTTACACAGGAAATTCCTAAACTTGTTTCTATAGTTGTTATATTTTCATACACAACAATGAGGACAATGAATGTGCTAGCGAAATAATGAGAAAGAATTGGGGACTTCCCAGATAATCCTGAATGTATAATTGTCATAGGTAAGCCACAAATACAATCATTTTCCCCAAATAATATAACTTGGAGGCTCAATTAAAATCACAACTTCCAAAAAGGTCTGGCATGAGATGATTGAGTGGTAAGGCCACAGATGGCCCTTAAAGCACACCAACCTGTGTGTTTGGCAGCTCCCACCAAGCCCTCCTATCTCTCCCTTCCTATATCCCCACCTCCACAGTGGAGTTTGACAGTCAGACTGCCCTGGACAGATCTTGGCTTCTCCATCAGTTGGATGACTTGGGGCAATTTCAGAGGAGACCCTAGAAAAGTTCCCTTCATATCCCACTGGCTCCAAGTGGGACTGTCCAGTCTTTGAGCTATCCTTATGGGAGGGAAAAGGCTAATTGACAGGTACACATTGACTCAATCATTGGGACAAAGAGGGTGTTTCTGTTGTCCCAATGGACTAGACCTTGAATAGAGATCCTAGAATGCACTCAACACTTGCGAGTTGTCATCGTCATTTTTGCTTCATGCTTACCCAGTGCAGCCTGTTTCATTCTTATCCTGCCTGAGATTGATTCATTAGTTATCATTTAACATCACTGATAAATAGTCATGCCAATGTTATTAAGATTTTGGCCTCCCCAACTGATTCCTTTGGTGGTAAGGACTAGAATATTGGTGCAGTGGGTGGGGAGTGTCTCACTTTACTCTTTGAAAGGAGGAAACGGAAGTGGAGAAAAAGAATGATCAGAACCCACCCACCGCAAGCCATCCATTTTAGGAAGTACAATCCTGAACACTTCTGGCATGCCTACCCTAAGGAGGAATTAACACTGCCATATTATGTTGGACGTTATTGACATGATCAAGTTTAGATATGAGACAGGATGAGGCCCTTCCCCAATGCTGCCATGGCCATAGTTTCTAAGCAGGTACCGTGTGGTGTGAGGACCACCAGATGGCGCTGCAATCGGGCTGGAGCAGAGCTATCCTCTGCAGTACCATGGAGCTGTGGACAGTTTACCTAAGACCAGGATATTCGGTCCCATGCTCATCCTGCCATTAGAAGTTACACAGAAGAATGGGATTCGGACATACAGGGAGATGCCGGGGAAGGTCACTTATTTTTCACATTGGCTGTGCCTGCACACTGCATCCACCCTCTGCCCCCTGCCCATTGGTTCCTGGGTAAAGGGTCAGCAGTGTTCTACCCCAACACAGAGGAAGGAGCTAGAATGATTCTGAGTTCAGGGTCTGTACCTCTCCACCTGTATAAACTGATGGGAGTGGTTATGCAAAAATATGCTCCAACAGTTCAGCTTTATGAAATCTCATTGCTTCAAAAGCTCCCTAATGCCAGCCCAGAACAGAGAGGCAAAGTACTAAGCAACTAAAAGGCCCTGGAGTTAGGTAAGTGGGTTTAAACCCTAGCTCTGTAGCTCACACCTGCTGTGCAGGCCTGGGGCAAGTTACTGATTTGTAAGAATGGCTTTTGCAACACATCCCAGCTCCTTCACTAAACAAGTGAGAATTGTGGGTGGGATAATGCTTGTGGGCATTTATAACAAGTCATAGAACCAGTGGATCTATCCCCAGGAGTTTTCCTAGGATATTATCAATAATTAGGGGAAAGTCCTATCTATCCAGTAGCAGAAACCCAAAGCAGAAGCAGCCCTCCCTTGGGTGTGCAGTACTCCTGGAAACGTGTGTCTGCCTGCTGAGCATTTATTTGCTGGGAGTATTGAAATTATAAAAGGCAACTTGGGAATCTTCTGGCCTTATTTTAACTTATTGAACTAGCAATAGTACTAGTGCCTAGTAACTATTCCTCTCAGTAGAGTTCTTCTGTTCTTTCACCCTTTCCTTTCACTAGTGTTCTGCAAGTGATTGGGGTCTATTAGGGGCGGTGAGAAGTAAGCAGGTTAGGTGTTTTCTGCACACAATCCTTTCCCTGTCTGCTTGGAAGTCTGTCCCACTAGCCACAAAGAAGATGGTCATCTTAAACATGCCTACCATGTGCCAAACACCCAGTACTAGAAATTTATTCAGCCGGATCTTGATGTTTTATCTTCAGTCTCTCGCTCACATGTGCGCACCTTTGGGCAGGGTGTCACTAGGCTGCATTTAGTGCTGCAGGTACCAGTCTATTCATTAATGGGATGCTCTGATAGGCTGGGCAGAGACAAGGCCACCAGAGAGGGAGCAGCCATTGAGAACCATTTTGCTACATGAATAACTTAATGTGTTTTTCAAAAAAACCTTAAAGTGCATCCGTCAGAAGCTCCTGCTGCCTCTTTCTCTCTGCTAATGCCTACTCATGCCCATCTGACAGTGGAAAGACCCACATTAAACAACAAGGCAGCCCAACAGCCAATCAGGCATTTACTTGGCATAAATCAGGTGCCAGGTAGTGTCTGGTTGCCAATGATCACCGGATAGTTTTGGCCCAGTTTCTTCTTCCAGGCCAAATGGGCAGGTCCTGTCTCACCCTGACCTGGTGGCCAATCTGTGAAATGGGTATAAAGTAACTCATCCTTGTCCACTGTGAGGACAGAGAGCGTGGTGTTGGAAGTGCTCAGCAAACCATACACTGATGAGCACCTGGAAGAAATGATTGACCTTTTTTGTGAAGGAGAATGGAGAGCCACAGAGCTGCACAGCACATCCTGGATATTTCATGTTTCCTTTCCTCTCCCCAGGCCCACGATCACCAGAGAGCTGTCCTGACCAGGCATGTACCAGTGCCAGTTAAACGTGATCAACCGAGCCAACTTCTCTCGCCATTTATTCCACAAACCAAATCCAGGCAATTTTATTTTTAAGTGACGCCTAATAATTCCTCAGAATTAAAAACAGGTTGACAAACATACTGAAGCTGGCAATTGGGACACTCCGTAAAGACACCTCTCTGAAACAGACTGCATCTCTGTAGATAGGAGGTCTCGGCGCTGCTCTCCAACGTTTTCTCCCCCACACATGTGTTTTCAATCAACCACGCGTAGGAAACTGGACCCTTTGAAATGAGAGAATGTATGCAGAGCAGCTCCTGACAGGCCCTCATTCTGAGAAACCATTCAGGGTTTCTGAATCCCGCATTTGTTCTTGACGGCGATACATCCTGGAATTTTGGCATTTAGTTTTCCAGGCCACTGTGTCTTACCTGGCGTCCCTTTGAAAGGGCTCCAAGAGAGGAAACCTTTTAGAAGATAGAAGGCAAGAACCGATGCTGCTGGCTCCCTGCCCACATCCCCCAGCCCTCACCACTTAGGCAGTGCTGTAGTCCTGGGTACCCTAGCGGGGACCCCACCTTCTTCAGCCCCGGGAGGGAAGCAGGGCACATTAGCTCCTAGAGCCCCCCATGGGACTCAGCCCCAGGTCTCCATAGTGGAAGCCTGCTCATCAGCACCTGTGTTGCCTCTTTCCTCTCCCACCTCATTTCCCTCCTCCCCTGAAGGTGTGCCCTGGTCTCTCCTTCCTGACAAACCACTTCCCCTCATTCCCAGGTCTATCCTGAGGAGCTCACTCTGAGATAGAACCTAAGCTGCAGGGGTCTTTCTTGGGAAAGTCCTCTCCATGATGCAGAAACAAAGTTTTGGGGAAAGGTGTGAAACACGTGCCGAAGCAATTTCTCCTCCCAAAGTCATCAGTGCAATGGTATCTTGCTTTAGGTGTTCACTGTCCTTAAACCAGTGACCTCCGTCGGGAGCCTAGAGCAGAGGAGATGTGATCAGAGCCCAGATGGAGGGAGGCTGTAGGGGTCACCCCTGATGAGCACCCCAGAGTTCTTTCTGAAAACTAGCCCCGAGGCTTTCACCAGCTGCCTGCTAATCCCAGAGCGCAGCCTCCAGGCACATGGGGCAAGATGAGAAGCAGACTTTGGCCTGAGGATCTCTACACTAAAGGCAAATTGAAAGACACCCCGAGAGCACAACAAGTGCCAGTGGTGTCTTTCCTCATCAGAGGTGTGTCACTGTGGACGACCCCATGAGGCTATCGTCACTGCCAGCGTGAAAGACCAAAGCCTCCTGGGAGCAGAGATCACAACCACCTTTTTCATCATGGGAGCACCACACACAGAGAAGTGCCCCAAACTTCTCTGTGTAAGGCATCCAGGAAGAGGCAAGGCCACAGCCAAGTTGGACTAAGAAGGCCAGTGAAGATCTGGGAGCTGCTTTAGCTTCAGACAGTTCGGGGAACTTGCATAGACAGGATGAAGGAGCATCCAAAGCCACCAGGACCTAAACCTAACGAAAGACTACACCACACAGGATGACAACAAAGTGAAGTGGGGGAGGACTGCTGTGGGAGTTGTGGGGTCAAAGGCACGCCATCCAAAGGCAGGCACCTCAGCCTCACCAAGACCCGGAGGACAAGAAACCATCTCCTGACAGCCTCCCGGGCTGGGAAGACAAGGGGAGATGCCTTTGTGTCCCCAGAGGACCATGGCATCTGCCAAGACTCAGCATTCATGCCTTTGCCTGTGTGGCCTGGGTGGGCACCTGCAAGTTTGCCAGGGTGCCATGGCGAGGCTGACGCCCACAGCCTGGTGAGCTAATACACGGGTTACTTACGAACATAAATCAGAACGTTCTAAATTTCCTCGTTCTCCACCTACATTTGAGCAGCTACTCATGTTGGGTGTTGTAGCAAACAAATACTTTGTGGGTCCACTGTCTTATTTAAAGGAATCTTGACCAACCCTGTGAAATAGGAGTTATCCGACTTTACAGCTGAGAGAGCAAAGCCCAATGGTTATGGAATGGGTCCAAGGTTAAGCATTTGGGGTCTCAGGCAGGGATTGTCAAAGGACCTGATTCTGGGGTCCTTTTTGCCACTTTCCAACTTGCACTTTCAAGAAAACCTCCATTAAATACTTTTATATTATACATCGTTTTTAAAAGTGGTCAATAATATTATATTTAATTCTATTTTTTAAAAAAAGAAAGAAAGAAAGAAAATCAATATGTTCTTGAGCCAAGTCAGTGGGTTTTACCTCGATCAGAAGGCCTTTCTAAAGTAAGCAGAATGAGGTGGTGGTCTTTTGGGAAACAGATGAGAGCTGCAAATCCCAGCTGCTTCTGATCACCAAATACCATGCAGTTCTGCAATGTTTCCAATTCCATGGAAACAACAGCTCCAGGACATTCAAATCTACAGATGAGATGGCCTTTCCTTGCCTCCTAGCTATACCTTTAATCTCTCCTCCCCAATGTCATATACATGCACAAAAGGAAGGAATCCCACACTTAGCTCTACTTCAGGGTACAGGCAGACTGGACTGGCCCCGCTCCCCTTCAGCGTCAGGAGGAGGCAGGGGGTGAGTGAGGGCTCTGCACTTGGCTTCTGTGGAAGGAATATAAACAATGGAACAGAGCCTCCTATTAGGTACACATGAAAAGGAACTTGCTCATAACTTCCTATTTTAATTTTGTTTATTCTAATGGATTGTTTTTAGGTTACATTTTTTTAACCTCTTAAATCAGCTGTTTCCTAGTTCTGCTTTATAAAGCCATAATTGAAAAGATTTCAGCGTCTTGCAGGAGCCACACTTACTGAAACTCCCCTGAAGGCAGGCAGCTCAGAGGCACTGCTCCTCCTCTGAGCAGCACGTCCAGCTGTGAGCTCTGTGCTGGGGGAGCAAATAGAAGCTGAGAGCCAGTGTCCACAGCAAAGCCCCGAAGGGATGGGGATGCCCCAGACTCCGTGCTCCTCTACTCCGGAAGTGAGGGGGAAGCACTGCGCTCCCTAGAGACAATCCAACTCACATGGACTCTGAGGAGCCAGAGCACATGACAGGTGATTTTGACTGGACCATTAGCAAGATTACAAATACAGTGAGGCCTTGACTTACGAGTGTCCCGACTAACGAGTTTTTTGAGATACAAGCCGTCTCTCAGCCGATTTTTTGCTTTGAGTTGCGAGCTAAAATTCTGGTTATGAGCCAGCTTCAGATACCCCACTGCTAGTTGGCACAGCGAACATCACAGTGAACGCCACAACATCAGCCCAGCATCACGTGTCTCACTCATTCACTTTTTGATTTGACATACGAGTAATTTGAGTTATGATCTCCTTCACGGAACTAATTAAACTCGTAAGTCAAGGCCCCACTGTATACAGGGTTAGCAAGGGGATAAGAAACATTCACTCTTATCATACTAGAGGCTTGGTGCATGGGTTCATGCACTGGTGGGGTTCCTCAGCCTCACCTGTGCCCTCTCACAATCTGGGAACCCTCGGGGGATGTCAGACTGCCAGTTTCAGCCTGATCCCCAGAGGCCAGGCCGAGGGACCTCACTGGTGCACGAATCTGAGCACCAGGCCTCTAGTCTAATCTAATAAAAGAGAAACATGCAAATTGACCGCATCTCCACTATGCCCCAAGCCATGCCCACCAGGCAATCAGAGCAACTATATGCAAATTAACACAACCAAGATGGCAGCCGGCAGCCACGGAGCTGGAGCAAGCAGGAGGTTTGGTTGCCCCGATGATGGAGGAAGCCAAGCTTCCCACCTGC
>NW_006295887.1:1733705-1737199 GCF_000327345.1 Myotis davidii
ATGACTGGGAATGACTGGTCACTATGACACACACTGACCACCAGGAGGCAGACACTTAATGCAGGAACTGCCCCCTGGTGGTCAGTGTGTTCCCACAGGGGGAGCTCTGCTCAGCCACAAGCCAGGCTCATGGCTACCAGTACAGCGGTGGTGGTGGGAATCTCTCCCACCTCCTCAGCAGCGCTAAGGATGTCTGACTGCAGCTTTGACCTGCTCCCTGATGGCAAGTGGAGATTCCCCAAGGGTTCCCGGGCTGCCAGAGGGATGTCTGACTGCCGGCTTAGGCCCAATCCTCTGGGGAGTGGGCCTAAGCCAGCAGATGGCCATCCCCTGAGGGGTCCCAGACTGTGAGAGGGCACAGGCTGAGCTGAGGGACCCCCTCAAGTATGCATATAAGATCTTTGGTTAATCTCTTCCTGCCCTCTTCCCTCCCCCTTTCCCTCTGAGATTCATCAGTCTGTTCCATGTTTCCATGCCTATGAGTTGAGAATCTGCCCCCTGGTGGTCAGTGCACATCATAGGTACTAGTAAAATGGTCAAATGGTTGAAAGGTCGCTTAGGCTTTTATATATGTAGATTGGCAGAAATGTTAACTGTTAAAGGCATTTGGGAGAACAATTTGAGAATATCTATTAAAATTTCAAATGCACAAACCTTTGGATCCCAGATATTTCACTTGAGATGTCTGTACTCCATAAATACTTAAAGATTTATAAGGGGGTAATAAATGTGACTCTATGAAAAATTGGAAATACCCATCAACAGGGGGCTAGTTAAATAGACTATGGAATAGATTCCATGGAATACTATGCAGTTATTAAATAAGAATGATGTCATCCCATATGTGCCACAATGGAAGAAACTAAGATTAAGTCAGTAAAAATATAAGTGTAGAACAATACATTCAGTACGTTAGCCCCTCAAACCAAATCAACCAACCAGTAGGTCAACACACAAACCACTGAAAGCTTTGTGTGGTGGTGCCAGTGTGTACACGTCTCACCTGGGATTCTAGAACTAGGTGTTGTGGGGTGACAGGATACAGCCAGATGAAAATTTAACTGCAGGTCAGGGAGCTGTCTTATTCCTGCCTGGTGGTTAGCAGAAAAGTGAATCTTTTGAGCATAAAAAAGGAAACAGAAACAGAGGAGGAGACCCAAGAGATAGAGATACTGTGGGCTCCAACAACTTTTCATCTTCTGGCTTCTAGGCCTTCCCAATGTGCGGTGGCATTCCCACCCTTGAGAGTCACTGCCCCTAATCACCCTAAAACCGTGAGATAAATTCCTTTCTATGTGTGGAGAGATGCCTACTTCAAGTCCAGTTATTTCTATTACATGCAGCCATATTAGCATTTTAGTATATGCATCAACTTCATTGATTGTGGAGCTATTCTATTAATAAGCCAGATTTATAGGCTCATTGGTTATTTTTCAGAATATGTCCTTCTCTTGACCCTGACTTTTGGTTGTGTGTGTGTGTTTTTTTTGTTTTTTTTTTATGTTTTCTATCTGTGGTGCTTAATAGAATGCTTGCTACTTGGTTGGCAATTAATGCTTTTTGTAGATGAACAAGTAGATTTGTAGTAGAGTGAAGTAATGATAGACAAGAACAGCCAGTGGACTTGCTATACCCTAACATGATCTTATTAAATAGGACAATCCGTAAATACTGAAATCAATAATTTTTACCAGAAAATGGAAATTTCTTGTGCTAGTATACTTTAAAGTTCCTAAGGCATTGACACGTGCTTTGCTCACCTGTTTGGTAGGCACCGGCTCTGAGGGAAGAGGGATTCTTCCCAACCCACAGTGTAGGGGCAGATTCAGGATTCGAATCCAACTCCATGGTAACTGTGTTGTTGTTCTCCTTTGTTTCAAAAGAAGAAATAAATGGTAGCTTGTGCTATGTTACAATTCAGCCCTATTTTGGCTCAGCACATAGAGGACATGATGAAGAATCAACACCCCCATGAGCCACATCCACCATGTCCATTCTAACTTGATAGACACTGGAGTATGGAAGTTGGCTCAGCTTGCCAACTCCCAGAAAGTTCAGTGCTGCCCAAGTCCTTGGGGACTCATATTCAAAACTGAAAAGGAAGAGGGAGGCCTCTCTCCACCTGTAATGAGAGAGAACCCATTTCTCAGGGGCATAAGATTCTGTTTCAAGATCTTGCCAGAGATTTGGTTTATGTAAACCAAGAGTCTTTTGATCAAAGTCAAGTTTTCCTGTTAAAGTTACTAAGTATGTCTCATCACAATAATAGGCACACTTTAGCTCTGAACTGAGATGCATTGAGAAATACTTTAAAGAGCTCTTTTTAAAGTTTGGATTCCCCACTGACTAATAAACCCGAGAACTCCCACGTCTTTCCTTTCCGCCTACTCCATATTTACAATTTGTGTTCTCTGGCCATTACATGCTCCTCGTGTAACCACACAATTGCCATTCCAAGCTTAAATGAAATCACTGGCTATCCCTGATATTTTGATAAAAGATTGTAAGTATCTTTAGTAAATGGTTGCCATGACAATACTAAAATTGAAAACATAACTTTTCTTGCCCATCCAGGATGTTTACAGTGACTGTTGCACCTGAGGTATAGTTCCTAAAGTTTTTGTTAAGATTGGGAGTCAACTGTTAACTATTTGCTCCCTTGACTTACGTCCATTTTCCCACTTTTCTTTGGCTTGTTGTCTCCTATTCATTCCAGGACAGCTACACTTTTTTTTTTTATGTTTTGAACATAAGATTTCTGCATATAACAATCAGTGTGCATTCCAGTTGGACTTTTTTCCAACTTATTACAGAAATAAGACCTACCACCAGAGGCAGCACCATCCCATCCATGTACTCTTCCCTTTCTAAGCTACACTTATTACCTTTGCCTTCATCACAGCGTTTGTTTCCATTTCTGTAATTATGTAGCTCCTGAACTTTTAAAATTCCTGGACATTTGCCCCTCTGACTGGTCACATAGGCAGAAAAGCGAAAAAAAACAAAAAACAAACAAACAAAAACAAAAAACAAACAAAAAAAAACTTAAGTAAAGATCAATAAGTAAGTAATAAGTAAATACATACAAACAAAATGCAATATTCTGCTGTCTCGGAATGTCTCTTCCTTTTTTATTTGTTTCTATTCATGCATTGTGCTACAAGGCCTTAAATGACGGTCCAATACTGACTGCTGCTTTGACATCTGGTAAGACTGGGAGAACCTCAAATGGCCTAACCCAGCGGTTCTCAACCTACGGGTCGCGACCCCTTTGGGAGCCGAACGACCCTTTCACAGGGGTAGCCTAAAACCATAGGAAAACACATATATAATTACATATTGTTTTTGTGATTAATCACTATGCTTTAATGATGTTCAATTTGTAACAATGAAATTGGGGGTTACCACAATATGAGGAACTGTATTAAAGGGTCGCGGCCTTAGGAAGGTTGAGAACCACTGCTCTAAACAATCATAAGAAATCAAAGGCAAAG
>NW_006295887.1:1737434-1741790 GCF_000327345.1 Myotis davidii
CTTTTTAAATTAAATTTACTGGGGTGACATTAGTCAACATGACCATGTAGGTTTCAGGTCTGGGTTTCTACGTTACAAGATCTATGTATATTGCACCAAGCACCCACCACCCAAATCTTCTCCTGTCACTTATAATTAGACCCTCTATTTCCCCACCCCCTTCCCTCTGGCAACCACCATATTGCTGTTTGTGTTCACAAGTTTCAATTTTATATCCTACATATGAGTGAAATAATATAGTTCTTAGCTTTTTCTGGCTGACATATTTCACTTAGCACAATACCCTCATGGTCCATCCATGTTGTTGCCAATGGCAGTATCTCATCCTTTCTTATGGCTGAGTAGTATCTCATTGTGTATATGTACCACATCTTTTTTATCCAGTCCTGTATCTCAGGACACTTTGGTTGTTTCCATGTCTTGGCCACCTGAATAATGCTGCAGTGAACATAGGGGTGCATATATCTTTGTGAATAGATGTTTTCCAGTTTTTTGGGTATACATCCAGGAGAAGGATTCCTGGGTCGTACAGTGGCTCTATTGTTAATTTTTTGAGAATAGCCAGACTGCTTTTCAGAGTGGTTGTACAGTCTACATTCCCACCAGTAGTGCATGAGGGTTGCAGTGAACATAGGGGTGCGTATATCTTTGTGAATACATGTTTTCCAGTTTTTCGGGTATACTTCCAGGAGAAGGATTCCTGGGTCGTACAGTAGCTCTATTGTTAATTTTTTGAGAATCGCCAGACTGTTTTTTCAGAGTGGTTGTACAGTTTACATTCTCACCAGTAGTGCATGAGGGTTCTCTTTTTTCCACAACCTCTTCAACACTTGTTATTGTTTGTCTTGTTGATAATGGTCATTCTAGCAGGTGTGAGTGGTATCTCATTGTGGCTTTTATTTGCATTTCCCTGATTGCTGGTGAGGTTAGACATCTCTTCATGTACCTATTGGCTGTTTGTATGTCTTTTTGGAGAGGTGTATTTTTAGGTCTTCTGCCCACTTTTAGATTGGTTTGTTTGTTTGTTTGGTATTGAGTTTGATGAGTTCTTTATATATTTTGGAAATTAAACCTTTGTCAGAGCAACTGTTTGCAAATATCTTCTCCCATCTGGTTGGCTGCATCTTTGTTTTGTTGTCAGTTTCTTTTGCTGTGCAGGTTTTTAGTTTGATATAGTCCCATTCATTTATGTTTGCCTTTTCTTCCCTTGCCTTTGGAGTCAAGCTCATAAAAATGTTCTTTATGACTAAAGTCCATAAGTTTGGTACTTATTTTTTCTTCTATGTATTTCTTGTTTCAGGTCTTATATTTAGATTTTTAATCCATTTTGAATGAAGTTTTGTACATGGGGACAAACTATAATCCAGTTTCATTCTTTAGAATGTGGCTTTCCAGTTTTTCCAACAGCATTTATTGAAGAGACTATCTTTATTTCATTGTGTGTTTCTGGCTCCTTTGTTGAAAACTATCTGTCCATATATGTGTGGTTTTATAGCTGGGCTCTCTATTCTGTTCCATTGATCTGTGTGCCTGTTTCTCTGCCAATACCATGTTGTTTTGATTATCATAGCTCTGTATAATATGAAGTCAGGTAGTGTGATACCTCCAGCTTTGTTCTTTTTTTCTCAGTATTGCTTTGACTATTAGGGGTCTTTTGTGCTTCCATACAAATCAGATGATTTCTCATTATATTTCTTTTTAAAACTGGAATGGAGATTTCATTAAATCTCTATATTGCTTTGGGTAATATGATCATTGTAATTACATTGGTTCTTACAATACATGAACAGGGGATATTTTTCCATTTTGTTGTGACCTTTTCAATCTCTTTTAATAATGCTTTGTAATTTTCAGATTCTTTAAGTTTATTCCTAGGTATTTTATTCTTTTGGTTGTAATTGCCAAAACAAATTGTTTTTGGCATTTCTCTTTCTGAAGTTTTGTTGTTAGCTTACAGAAAGGTAGTGAATTTTTGCACATTGATTTTGCATCCTGCAACTTTACTGTATTTGTTTGTTTCTATTAGTTTTTGATGGAGTCTTTAGGATTTTCGATATACAGAATCATGTTGTCTGCAAAAAGTGACAGTTTGACTTTTTCCTTCCCTATTTAGATGCCTTTTATTTCTTTCTCTTGCCTTGTTGTTCTGGCTAGGATTTCCAGGACTAGGTTGAATAAAAGTGGTGAGAGGATCCTGATCTCAGAGGAAAAGCTGTCAGTTTTTCACCAGTGAGTATGATATTAGCTGTGGTTTTATCATACACGGCCTTTATTATGTGGAGGTATTTTCCTTTTTTTGAGTGTTTTAATCATAAATTGATTTTGTATCTTATCAAGTGATTTTTCTGCATTTATTGAAAAGATCATATTATTTTTATCCTTTCTTTTGTTAATGTGGTGTATTACACTGATTGATTGTTTATGTTGAACCATCCTTGTGCCCCTGGAATGAACCCCACTTGATCCTGATGTATTTTTATGTACCATTGTATTCACTTTGCTAGTATTTTGTTTAGGATTTTTGTATCTGTATTCATCAAGATATCAATCTATAGTTTTCTTTTGTGTGTTATATTTGCCAGGTTTGGGTATCAGGATTATATTGACCTCATAAAATGCATTAGGAAGTATTGCCTCTTCTTCAATTTTTTGGAAGAGTTTGAGAAGTATAGGTTTTAAATCTTCCTTGAACGCTTGGTAGAATTCACTGGTGAAGCCATCTGGTCCTATGAATAATTTTGAGTGGTTAAAATATGTATCTTAATTTATTCAACAAACAACTTCATATTAATATTTCAATTTTCTGACTAGTAATTTGCCGTTTCAGATTTTACTATTCTTCATCATTTAGATTAGGAAGGTTATATATTTCCAGGAATTTATCTATTTCTTCTAGGTTATTTAATTTCGTGGCATATAGTCTTTCATAATATTCTAGTATGATCCTTTATATATCTGTGATGTCTGTGGTGACTTCTCTCTCATTCCTGATTTTGTTTTTATGGGTCTTTTCCCTTTATTCCTTAGTGAGTCTAGCCAAGGATTTGTCAATTTTATTAATCTTTTCAGAGAAGCAGCTCTTTGTTGTATTAATTTTTTTGTATAGTCTTTTTGTTCTCTATTGCATTCAATTCTGCTCTAATTTTTATAATTTCCTTTCTTCTGCTGACTTTGGGTTGATTTTGTTCTTCTTTTTCTAATTATTTAAGATATGATGTTAGGTTGTTTACTTGGGATTTCTCTTGTGTTTTTTTTGACATAGGCCTGTGATGATATAAACTTGCCTCTTTTTTTAATATATTTTTATTGATTTTTTACAGAGAGGAAGGGAGAGAGATAGTTAGAAACATCAATGAGAGAGAAACATCGATCAGCTGCCTCCTGCACATCTCCTACTGGGGATGTGCCCGCATCTCTGGTACATGCCCTTGACCAGAATCGAACCTGGGACCTTTCAGTCCGCAGGCCGACGCTCTATCCACTGAGCCAAACAGGTTTTGGCAAACTTGCCTCTTATTATTGCTTTTGCTACATCCCAGAAGTTTTGGTATGTTGTATTGTCATTCTCATTTTTCTCTCTATACCTTTTGATTTCACCTTTTGTTTCTTCTTTGACCCAGTCATTTTTTAGTAGTATCTCCCATGTTTGCTGGTTTCTTTACTTCCTTTTTACAATTGATTTCTAATCATGGTCAGAGATGCTTTGTATAATTTCAATCTTCTTGAATTTGTTGATGATAGTTTTGTGATCCAATGTATGGTCTATCCTTGAGAATGTTCCGTGTGCACTGGAGAAGAATGTATAATCTGACTAGAGGCCCGGTGCACAAAAATTTGTGCACTCAGGTGGGTCCCTCAGCCCGGCCTCTGCCCTCTTGCATTCTGGGGTCCTTTGGGGGCCCCTTCTCCTGGCTGCTGGCACAAGTTTTCCTCCGGCACCCGGAACTCAGGCCTTCGCTCTTCTCGGGAGGGGCTTAACTTTTTTTTCTTTCTTTTTTTTTTTTGCGAGGAGAGCATGGATCCGTTTATTGAAGGCTCAGTCAAAGGCGGGGCTGGCTAGGGTGGGGTAGGTCAGCATCTTGTCTGGCCCCAGAGAAACCCAACTTGAGTCCAGGGCCTCGTCCGCTTCGAAGCCAAAGTCTTCCTCCACCTTTATCTGCACGGGGGCCAACTCCAGAGTCAGTGGGACTCCCGCCCGGAGTCCTTCCCGTGGTGCTTGCCACCTCTTCTGCCCACTGGGCCTCTCGCCAGGGCCAGGCTGCTGGCTTCTGCGGGCGCTGGCGTACTCCTGGGCGGGGACAGCCCCTCTTCCTCCAGAGGCTCCTTCTCAGCGTTGCCTGGGGGTGGGCGTCTGTG
>NW_006295887.1:1761467-1762246 GCF_000327345.1 Myotis davidii
GAAAAATTTGTGCACTCAGGTGGGTCCCTCAGCCCGGCCTCTGCCCTCTTGCATTCTGGGGTCCTTTGGGGGCCCCTTCTCCTGGCTGCTGGCACAAGTTTTCCTCCGGCACCCGGAACTCAGGCCTTCGCTCTTCTCGGGAGGGGCTTAACTTTTTTTTCTTTCTTTTTTTTTTTGCGAGGGGGCTTAACTTTTTTTTCTTTCTTTTTTTTTTTTGCGAGGAGAGCATGGATCCGTTTATTGAAGGCTCAGTCAAAGGCGGGGCTGGCTAGGGTGGGGTAGGTCAGCATCTTGTCTGGCCCCAGAGAAACCCAACTTGAGTCCAGGGCCTCGTCCGCTTCGAAGCCAAAGTCTTCCTCCACCTTTATCTGCACGGGGGCCAACTCCAGAGTCAGTGGGACTCCCGCCCGGAGTCCTTCCCGTGGTGCTTGCCACCTCTTCTGCCCACTGGGCCTCTCGCCAGGGCCAGGCTGCTGGCTTCTGCGGGCGCTGGCGTCCTCCAGGGAAGGGAGAGCCCCTCTTTCTCTGGAGGCTCGTTCTCAGCGTTGCCTGGGTGGGGGCTTCTGTGCCCTGGCTGCCCTCGTCCTCCAGTAAGATGGTGAACTGGCTGGCCCCGTAGTTGTCGCTGTAGGAGTCCAGCACCCTCTTGAGGAACATCCGCTCCTGCTGGAGTCTCCTTGTTATCCTCTATATCTGATGGAGCCTGTTCAGGACCCGCTCCTTCGCCTGCTCGGTCTCCCTGCAGCGCCGATCAAGCGCCTGGTACTTCCTGCGCTTGA
>NW_006295887.1:1762275-1768978 GCF_000327345.1 Myotis davidii
CTTCCCGGGGCCTCTGCCGCTGGCCTCAGGCTGCCTCCTCCTCTTCGTCTCGCTCCCCGGAGGCTGGAACTGCCCAGACCCCCAGACACGAACTCCACTTCGGTCTCAAGCTAGCTCTCCAGGATG
The DNA here is from genome assembly GCF_000327345.1 of Myotis davidii. NCBI lineage: Eukaryota > Metazoa > Chordata > Mammalia > Chiroptera > Vespertilionidae > Myotis > Myotis davidii. The sequence continues at coordinate 1,762,402 of NW_006295887.1, forward strand.
TGACCGCCGCACAGCGGAGGCAGCACCAGCTCTGAGCCAGGAGGTGCTGAGAACTCCTCAAAGCCCACGGCTGCAATGGTCCACTCTCTCTGCTCCAGAACCATTTCTCCCCCGCTCCCGGTGCAGAACTTCCAACCTTACAAACCTCTAGGTTAAAGTGGCTCGCAAAACCACAGGCCCCATCCGATTCCACAGTCAGGCACCTGGGCCCCAGCCGCTAAGCCTCCAGGGAGTTGTAGTTCTCTATTTCTGGCTCGCCTCCCTCCTCCCACCCCCACCCTGAGTCCCGGCTGAAAGGCCCTGCTCGCTGGTCTAACGCTGCTGACAGGCATCTGAGTCGCCTCGGTCTTTATTCTGGTCCTGACACTGCCCCCTCTGACCATGGAGGCTCTCCACTTGGGAGGCCCAGTCCTCTCCCGGGGCGTGGCGGAGGCCGGCAAGCGGTGAGCAGCGAGGAGCTAAGCCCCTCGCTGCTTGCTGTGCGTGGGCCCCGGGAGTGTGGCGAAGGCCCGCTCTGCGGGCTTCCCTCTTTGCTCTTCGCTTGCCATGCCAGCCTTCACTCGCTGCTCCTGCGCCCACATATGCAAACTAACCGCCATCTTTCTTGGCAGTTAATTTGCATATCGCCCTGATTAGCCAATGGACATATCGAAGGTATGGTCAATTACCCTTTTTGTCTTTTATTAGATAGGATGTTCTGTGATGAAAGGTTCGACTGTTTCATTTAAGGCCAATATGTCTTCATTGATTTCCTGTTTGGATGATTTTTCTAGAGCTGTCAATGGAGTATTAAAGTTGTCGAAAGCAAACTCATGCATCTCCCTTTTGATCAGTTCTGTGTACCCCATACATTTCAAGATATTTTGGGGGTGTCACTTTCTGTATTTTCTATGACATTTCTCCTTTTATTTTCCCACTCACACTGGTAGACAAGCCCAAGGCTTTCTTACATTGGAGGAGGTTTGTGTCAGTGGGATAGAATTTGTCTGCAAGAGACTTCAGTTGTCTGATTTTGCTTTCCCATGTCCTAAGCACTGAAGATTTATCCTGTGTCCCGGAGACAGGCAGAGGAGCTGGGGAGTCTGTGACCCTGGCCGGCAGGGCAATGAAAAGCTGGCAATGCTAGGCCATGGGACACTCAGAAAGGTGGCAGGATCAGAGGGCAGTGTGTGAGAAGTTTAGGAGCCAAACACTGAGCCAGAGGTCAGATGCCCTGCCCCTCCCCCAGCTGTTCCCACCAGGAGGAGTTCTCTGTGAGGCCCTGAGGGGCCTCCAGTGAGGCTAAGATAGCAGTTCTCATGGGGGGGGGGGGGGGTTCTGGGTCAGAATGGCAATGATTTGAAAAAATAGAAGTAAATTTATTTCTTGCATATCTGAGTATGTGGGCAGCAATTACTGCCAGCCGATCATAACTTCCCAAGAACTGTTCCAGGACAAGTCTGATAACCTCTTGTACATTGACTCTGACTAACAGAATTAAGAGGTGGAGAAAATAAAAGAGATTTTGAAAGGTAGTTCTCTTTTGCCTCTTGGCATGTTTTCACAACGAAAAGGCATAAAGGGTGCAAGTCCACATTCTTTCCGAAGCCGCCTTCTTCCTGTTACCAGGAGTTGACTCCACTGTTGCTGTAGCTTTTTAACAAATTATTCTTTTATAGCCTTTGGTTTATTGTTGTTGTTTTAAATAGGGAAGGCTCTAAGGCAGGGTGAGGAAAGGCTCCGTGAGAGAGCTTGAGGGCCAGAAGGACAGGGTCCCTAACTCACCTGCCCTGTGTTCCATTCTTGGCTGGATCTGAGGATGAAGCAGGCACCGCAGTTGTGGTTGGTTTGGAGAAGGGAGGAGTGCGTGCTTCTGGCTTCCTGCCAGTGCAGTTTATCTGCTGGGGCTGCATCAACCTCGTGGAAGAAAGTGTGGGCCTTCCAGAAAAATCCAACTGCAAGAAAGCTGAAGACACATTTGGGGGTGCTTGAGTAGTACATGTATAGGAAGAGGAAAACCCCAAGTAGCCTAGTGATGAACAGCCATAGATAAACAGATGGGTCTCACTGCCACTGAGGAAGGAGGCAGGTAAGGTCACAGAGAGAGACACTCGGGGACCAGAGTGGTACCACAAGTCTGGGCTGTTCTCTAGAGAAATGAGTCTAGATACTAAATAGACTGCTCCAGCATGACAGCTGCAGATAAGATAAAGGCTTCTCATTGTCATTCATCTTTACAAAAATAACATGACAAAAAGCAGACTATGTCCGTCCATTGTGGCTCAATGGTTGAACATTGACTATGGACCAGGAGGTCATGGTTCAATTCTTGGTCAAGGGCACATGCCCAGGTTGTGGGCTTGATCCCTGGGAAGGGGTTGAAGGGGCATGCAGGAGGCAGCTAATCAATGATTCTCCCTCATCATTGATGTTTATATCTCTCTCTCTTTCTTCCTTCCTCTCTGAAATCAATAAAAAATATTTTTAAGCAGACTGGTTGATAAGAGCCGACATTTGATATTAACTGCATCCCTTGCTAAGAAAATAGACATTTTGCCATAAACTCCAAAAATGACTTTACAGAAGTAAATGCCATATGCAGGATTCTGGTAGAGCTGGGTTGGGAGAGGGAAGTGAACATGGGAAAAAGTGAATGTACCTCTGCCTTCCAGTCTAAGAGGTTAACAGTCACCATTTTTTACATTCCCTTCAAAGAAACGGTGGCTGAGGAGCTCACATGTACAAGCATGGACAGCCTAACACTGAAAATGCAGAGCAGGGATTATCACCAACTGTCCCTCGCCTGCCCTGGCCACTTCCTAACCCCCATTCAACCTCTTTCTACCAAGGCATAGGATGAACAAATAATCACATTTTGGGGCTGAATACTACCTAAAAAATGTTTTGTTTTATCTTAACAAGGTTGTTTCTTAAAAAGTAATTGCCAAATCATTTCTTGGGAAACATGAATTTTGGTAAATTTGGAAAATCTAGCAAAACAGGGCCCCTGGCATCACATGCCCACAATCAGATGGGCAAAAGAGCAGCTCCTTTTATAGATAGGTAATAGCTCCTCAGTTGGCTGTGGCTCCCAGCACTCCTTAGTGCACCACTAGCTTGGTTCACTTCATTCACTTGTATTATTTCCTGGTCCCTGTCGTTCTGCGGGGCTGTGGCCTCTGGGAGAATGGATTCAGAAGACCTTTCAAGACCAGGTTTGGTTGTGACCTGGCTGGATGCCTCTTCTAGCACACACTTAACTGCTCTGAACTGTGGACTCCTTTTCTCTAAAACAAGTCATGATCTCTCCTATGGTACCTCATAGGACAGTGGTGAGACTAACAAGGTAGTGCTTGAAATTGTTTTGAAGACTGCAAATAAAATATAGTTCTAGAGTAGTGCCTTTCCCCACCTCTATTAGGTGTTCCTTTAGATGAGCTGTTCTGGTGTCTTTTCTTTTAATAAGTGCTATTTTATTCATGTCTGTACACTAAATGGCCTGGAACACATCCAGGTGGGCAAGCCTGCAGTCTTCTGGGTGACAATGCGATGGAAAGAAAGAACAAGAAAACATTTCGCTTGATGTCCCTCATACATTTGAAGTCTGCTGAGTGTCAAATCTATAACTGCCTCTGCTCTTTGGGTTCATAAACTATGACCCTCTTTTGTCAAACTCTTTGAAGGCTGGCCTAGCACATACCAGGATTCTGAAGACTCTTCCCAAATTTGTTTTCTCAAAGGCAAACGCTGAAGCTTCCATGGGGAGGCAGTGACACTTCCACAGTGATTGGGGTGGAGAGCCTCCCCACCCACGCCAGCTGTCTGCCTCTGACACGCAGGCCACATAAACAAAGTTTTATCTAACCCCGCCATTAGCTCACCGCAAGATAAACACTTTGAGAAATAAATGTATAGCAGCTTTTCCACCAACGTCCACCCAGGCCAGAGAAAACGTCAGCAGAAGTCGGAGGGAGACGAGAGCTGATTGTGTTGGTTTAGCTGAGGCTGCCAGAGAAGGTACTAGGACCCAGTAGTTAGTGAGAGAGGCAGTTGACCCCTTAGTCCTGTGTGTTTCATGCTCCCTGGGATGGGGACATGGTTACTCACTTGTAAACCTACCCCATGAGCTTTTCCTAGCAAAGTAACTCTATTCAACATGCACTCAAGTGTTGAGTCGGGCATTTGGCTGTATTCCTAGGCCAGACTTCAAGTCTTGCTGCCCCTTGACACCCAAAAGGAGTTCATTCAATCTTCCCATGATCTGTGGGAAATCTATGTCCCAAGCACTTTGACTTGGGGGCAATTATTTCCCAATTCTTACTCTTTTTCATGTTTGGTTGATCCTTGGAGAGAACTCAAACCTGCACTTTAATCAACATACACAAGTGTGTGCACATACATACAACCACATACAATCATTTATGTCAGGGGGATATTTTAATGAATGGTTGACAGGATAAAAGGATTTGCATGAAGAAATGCAAACAGCTTAAAGTCAACATTAGTCCAACTCTTCAAAGTCCTTGAATCACGTGAACAATCTGCTGATGGAGCGGCTGGTATTCTCTCTCCTTCTGGTTCATTTTCTCTCGGTTTCTCCAGATTCCCTTTCCTTTCTAAAGCAGAGCAGACTAAGCCAACCCCCGGCACCATGGCCCAGGCTAGCCCATTCCCTCCTCTTCATCCCTGGCACTCGTCAAGGAATTTTCTTCTGAACAAAAGTAATTCCCTCCCCATGAGGAATCAGATCAGGAACAAGGAGTATGGTTCCTCCCCTTTAGTTACAACTGGAAGCAAAACAAAGATTCATTGCTGGGGCTGAAATAAGCTGAATTGGCAGCAGGAGAAGAGTAACAAACAACAATGTTCACTAAGGACTGATCGCTATAATCGTGCTGTACTCATTTCCCTTATGCGCAGGCACTAATACTAGCAGCGAATATTTTAGCAGCCAATTGCCACATCATCAGTCTTGGACTGACTTGTTTGGTGTGCCAAAAAGAAATACTTCGCTTTCAGAGAACAAGAAAAATAGGTTTATTTGCGTTACATTTATTATTTTGTGCAGTTATTCCGTGTCTGTTAAGTTAAAATTCAAGGTTGTTATATTTAAAGACTTGCATTAAAAGAAACAACAGCACTAGGCTTGAAAGCTTTGCACCCCATTTGCCAATTAGATAATCAGGTGCTTGGAAACTGGTCCCGAAGAACTACAGTCTCATCTGTGGCATCCAGCCTGCGAGTGCCTTTCAGAGGAGGTTTTCATGTCAGGACTGGTCTGAGGGAGGCTCCTGTGTTCCCACTGTGGGCCACTGCCCCCCACCTTTCCAGGCCTGAAACCCCTTGTCCTTCCCCTACCTCTCAGCACCTCTTCCTCAGACTCGCTCACTCTCCTTGGGTTCCCATAAGTGCAACCTCGTCACATAAACACTATTATTACTGCCGCAGTAACAACAGCTAGTCATGGGACTATTCTGTCCCAAGCACAATATTGGAAGCCGTGTATGTATTATCTCCTTTAATAGTCACCACATTTGATAATGATATAATCTGTTAGTCATAGAAACCATTGCTACAAATAGCTCACTTTTCAAATGAGGAAACTGAGGCAGAGGGGCTGAGGGGCTGAGTGGCAGCAGAGGGAAGATGGGGAGCAAGGGCCACTGAGCAGGTCCTGCCCTGCCTCGGCCTGGCCCCATTCGGATTCTTTACCAGGAAGCCACAGGGCATGGGCGAGGTTTGCCAGGCCTCGGGATTCATTACACAGCAGTAGTAATTGGGACCCGCAGGCCGCCACTCACACACCCATACACACAATCTAATGATCTGAAAAGATCAGGTGGTGCTTGGATCAGACTATAATTCTTCATTTTATGCATTTTATGCAAAATGGAGGATATAAAGTAGAGACAGCAGGGCATGGGTTTGAAGGCAGCCCGATATCTTTGCTGCTCTTCCCTCAGTCCTTACGTGCGTGCTGCTAAACTTGCCCAGCCACCTATCACTTTCCTAACCCGCAAGGTGGGTTCGGTAGCCCAGTGCCAGAGGTGATGAGAGGAAAGGAGATACATATACGCATGTACATGCACATATGCACATATATGTATATGCATAGCTGTGTGTGTACACACACATACACACATGTGTACACATGTATTCTGCCTAGCATAGTGCTTAGCACAGATTCAAACCTCATTAAGTATACATCCTCTTCCATCCTCCAGAAAAGATTTACTTCAAATAACACTATCTCAAACATATTTCAAACGGACATTATTGTAAAACTAGCGGCCAGGTGCACAAAAATTTGTGCACTCTGGGGGGAGGGGGGGTCCCTCAGCCCGGCCTGTGCCCTCTCGCAGTCTGGGACCCCTCGGGAGATAATGCCCCGCTGGCTTAGGCCTGCTCCCTGGTGGCAGAGGGCAGGCCCAATCATTAGGTGCAGCCCCTGGTCGGGCTCAGAGAAGGGCCAATTGGGGATTTGGGGGGCCACCCTCTATCATGCACAAAGCAGGGCGGATCGGGAGGTTGGGGCGCTGCCCCCTGTCACACACAGAGCAGGGCCCATCAGGGGGTTGAGGAGCTCACCCTATCACTC
>NW_006295887.1:1769810-1771654 GCF_000327345.1 Myotis davidii
AGTGAAGAAAGCAAGCCTCATGTTAGTTTCAAGCTGCCTGGCTGCCAGCCGCCATCTTGGCTGGCAGTTAATTTGCATATTGTCCTGATTAGCCAATGGGAATGGTAGCGGTCGTACGCCAATTACCATGTTTCTCTTTTATTAGATAAGGATGTCTTTTGGGGAGCATTTGCCTCTCCCGGGGCAGCCTGCTCTTCACCCAGCCTTTCTGTAAGCCCTGCCTCCTCCTCTCCTAGCAAAGATGGGGTTGACAGGCACACCTGCCCTTCAGGCTGAGTCTTTTCATGAACCAGCTCAGATCCTCTGGGGACCTTGTCAAAGTGCAGGTTCTGAGTCAGAGATTTGGGGGAGGCGGGTGCGGGTCAGCATTGCGGACAAGCTTCCAGCTGAAGGCCAGGCTGCTGCTCCCTGGGCCCCATCTGTTTTCCAGGAAGGCCAGGGGCCTCTACTCCTCCGGTGACCGGTGAACGCCAGCTCTGCAAAAGCAAGTGAGGCCCCTGTGCTCCTAGTACTTGATTACACATTCAATCGTTTACTTATTCAGCAGGGATTTTGAACAGATGTGCTATGGGCCAAGCATATCTAAAACCAGCTTTTTTATGATAAAAGATTTCGTTTTATGAGCAGCCTATTATGTAGAATGTGTTTTGCAGCAAGCCCTACTTAGAGTCTTCTCTTGATCATGACCAGAGTTCTGGAAAGTTACAACAAACAGGTATTCCTACGAAACTGTTATTTCTAACAATTGGTAGAGTAGGAATAAACATATCTCCAAAACAAAACAAACCCTCCACCCAGTTCCTGCCCTGTCCCAGGCCTTTGCCATCCTACTGTCTGTGTCCATACGTAATGCATATATGTATATAAGATCTTTGTTTAATCTTTTACTGCCCCCCTACCCCTCTTCCCTCTGACAATTGTCAATCTGTTCCATTTCCATGTCTCTGATTCTGTTTTATTCACCAGTTTATTCTGTTCATTAGATTTCTTATTCATTTATTTTGACTTTTAGATTCAATTGTTGATAGATATGTATTTATTGCCATATTATTGTTCATATTATTTATCTTTTTCTTCTTAAAGAATAGCATTCAATGTCTTTTGGGGAGCATTTGCCTCTCCCGGGGCAGCCTGCTCTTCACCCAGCCTTTCTGTAAGCCCTGCCTCCTCCTCTCCTAGCAAAGATGGGGTTGACAGGCACACCTGCCCTTCAGGCTGAGTCTTTTCATGAACCAGCTCAGATCCTCTGGGGACCTTGTCAAAGTGCAGGTTCTGAGTCAGAGATTTGGGGGAGGCGGGTGCGGGTCAGCATTGCGGACAAGCTTCCAGCTGAAGGCCAGGCTGCTGCTCCCTGGGCCCCATCTGTTTTCCAGGAAGGCCAGGGGCCTCTACTCCTCTGGTAACTGGTGAAAGCCAGCTCTGCAAAAAGAAGTGAGGCTCCTGCACTCCTAGTACTTGATTACACATTCAATCGTTTACTTATTCAGCAGGGATTTTGAACGGAGGTGCTATGGGCCAAGCATATCTAAAACTAGCTCCTTTCTGATAAAAGATCTCATTTTAGGAGCAGCCTATTATGTAGAATGTGTTTTACAGCAAGCCCTACTTACCAGAATTCGGGAAAGTTAGCACAAACAGGTCTTCCTACGAAACTGTTATTTCTAACAATTGGTACAGTAGGGATAAACATATCTCCAAAACAAAACAACACACACACACACACACACACACACACACACACACACACACAAATATACATAAAAGAAGACAAAAAGATGTGGACCGAGCCAACCTTGCTGACATTAACACAAGGGCAGAGTGTTATAAGCCAGCAGCAGCTGTGG
>NW_006295887.1:1772782-1773959 GCF_000327345.1 Myotis davidii
CACTCTGTGCTCTGTACCTGATATCTTTGTAACTGCATCAGAAGAGAAGGGAGATTCTTAAAATAACAGTTATTATTTCAGGTATTTGGCACCTGCCAGATATTATCTAGATCTCCACATGGTGACAATGCTAAAATTACCAGAAAAGATGATTGTCTCCATTATAGCATTAGGATGCTTAGCAAGGCAGGAAAAGCAAATGGAAGGTACTTTAGTGCCTCTTCAAAGACCTGGAGACTGCAGCCAGGACAGGGATAGGAGAAAGGACACCCTCTGATAGTAAAAATCTACTGGAAACGTGCTAATATGCATGTAGAATAGACACAACCATAGAGTCTGGAGAAATGAGAGCTTCCAATAACAAGTTTGGGGGTGTGTGTGTCAAAGGAACAAACAGTTTCATTATTGGTGGAATGAGTTAAATTCTCTCCCCCACCCACTTGTGTGTATGGTTTGGGCCCTATTTAGTTGGTTTTTTTGTTTGTTTGTTTTTTTATGTTTCTGACTCCAGCTTATCTCAAATCTTTTAGAGAAGTAGACATGGATACTTTTAGTCAGCAGTCAAATCTTTTAGAGAAGTAGACATGGATACTTTTAGTCAGCAGAAAGAAAACGACCATTGGGATGTGTATGAAAAGTATCATTTCTATCACTTCAATTGTTCTGTTCCGATAAGCAAGTATAGTACATGCTTATTACAGAATATTTGGGAAAAAAATTTTTTAAAAGAAATATCACCCATAATCTTAGTACTTAAAACTTGAATAGTCTCTCAATATACCTGTACACACCTTTTAAAATTAAAGTACCGCAGCCTAAACCGGTTTGGTTCAGTGGATAGAGCGTCAGCCTGCGTACTGAAAGGTCCCAGGTTTGATTCCGGTCAGGGGCATGTACCTTGGTTGCAGGCACATCCCCAGTGGGGAGTGTGCAGGAGGCAGCTGGTTGATGTTTCTCTCTCATCGATGTTTCTAACTCTCTATCTCTCTCTTTTCCTCTCTGTAAAAAATCAATAAAACATAGTTAAAAAAAAATTTTAAATTCACTTTCCCCTTTTCTCAGAAATTCCATGCAAAGAATTTACCATGTTCATTACAGCATTATTTGCAACAACAAAATACAGAAATAACTGGATTCATTGTGGTACTTCCAAAAAACAGAATCAGTTTCAGATGCT
>NW_006295887.1:1774311-1798340 GCF_000327345.1 Myotis davidii
TTCCCTTTCACGCACCACTTTTTTAAAGAAAAAATGCTGTCTTTTTTTATCTTACATCAACATTATTACCAGTGTTACCAGGACTTTAGACAGCACCCTCATTCCACAAACAAGGACCTTTGTTTAAATCCTCCAAAGATGATGGGCAGTGGCCATAAAGGAAGTGTGAGCACTGAGACCGACAGGTGTGCTGCATGTCTCTGCAGAGAAACAGACAGAGAGGAGGAGATCTTGATTTTCCATCTTCCTCTGGTTAGGCAGCTGTGAGGGGGACACACCTGAGGACAGGGCGCATGTTCACTAGACATTCTCAAATTATCCACCAAAGTAAAGAACTGGTTCTCAAACTTGAACATAACCAGAATGCTCTGGCGGGCTCATGAAAACATGGATTCCTCCCTAGCTGGTTTGGCTCAGTGGATAGAGTGCAGTCCTGCAGACTGAAGTGTCCCAGCTTTGATTCTGGTATTTTCCATCTTCCTCTGATTAGGCAGCTGTGAGGGGAACACACCTGAGGACAGGGGGGATGTTCACTAGACATTCTCAATTTATCCACCAAAGTAAAGAACTGGTTCTCAAACTTGAACATAATCAGAATGCTCTGGCGGGCTCATGAAAAATTGGATTCCTCCCTAGCTGGTTTGGCTCAGTGGATAGAGTGCAGTCCTGCAGACTGAAGTGTCCCAGCTTTGATTCTGGTCAGGGCACATGCCCGGGTTTTAGGCTCCATCCCCAGTAGTGGGTGTGCAAGAGGCAGCTGATCAATGATTCCCCCTCATCATTGATGTTTCTATCTCCCTGTCCCTTCCTCTATGAAATTAATAAAAATATTTAAAAACACAAAAAACATGGATTCCTAGGCCATGAGTTTATGATTCAGAGCAAGTCGGGTGAGGCCGAGGGTTTGCATTTCTAGCGAGGCCAGGGTGATACTGTCGTTGCTGTTCTAGGGATCCCATTTTGAGAACCACTGATCCAGACTTCTTTAGAATAACAACAACTAGCATTATCCAGCTCAGGCAGGAAATCCATTTCCTGTTCTTCAGCCTCATCTGAGAAGTCCGTTGGCCACCATCTCAAAGTCTATTGACCTTCACCTTCTCACATCACTTGTTTGCTATAAAAATTACCTCATTGGAATCACAGAGATCAGACTTTAAAAAAAAACATGATGTTAAGAAAATTGAAAATCTATTCCAGATGCTTGCTCCAAAATCATTCTTTCTATATTCATAAATAACTAAAGTGTTTATAAAATATGCAGACCCTAGAGCTCCAATTCCAGAGGTTCTGGCTGTTAAACAAAAGCCTTAACTTCCAAGCCGAAAGTCTTCTTAAAAGAAAAGGTTTATTGGGCCATTGTTAGTAAGAAAGGGACCAGATGCTGGGCCATAAAGTCCAAACCAGCAGCAGCACCTGGTGGAAAAGGTGACATGACACGTCCACTGGCCCCCTATCCTGGAGTTTATGAACGCTTCTATACATCCCTTTCCAGGGGTGGGGATGGGGGGCGGGGGGGAGTGTAAGATGTAAATTGTTTAAGTTGTTTTGAAAGAATTTACATTGGTTACAGATCAGGGGGCAGTTCTATGATAGAAACACAGTCAGTGAGGAAGAAATATTGACTACTTTTGATTGGTTACAGGCAACAGCCCTGAAAGTCCATTAATGTGACGGATGTTATGGCTTCTCTGGTCAGTTGATTGACGCCTAGAGGTTGATTCAAAACTCCAACATACGTTCAGGAATGTGAGCAGTTTTTGTCAGCTGGTTCACAGCTCCTAACTGGATAATTATTCTTTCTCCCACTCTCTGGCCACTGGAATTTAACTTAGAACACCTCAGAGCATTTTGCTTGTCATGGCTCTAGGAGCTAGGGGCCAAGAATGTATAGTTTAACCAGAAAATCTTAAAGGGACATTCAATTTTGAGATACCTGTTATGTACCCTTCCTGCAGCTTCCACACAAATGAAGTGTGGCAATTCTTAGTGTCCTTTGCAAGATCCTTTTACTCATTTTTCAGAGTAAGGCTCTCAAATTTCAGTGTTTATTAGAATCATCTGGTTAGTGTGTTAAAAATGCTGACCCCAGACCGCAACTTCCCATCTACCCCGCAGGGTCTCAAGTCAGTGGTGACCCCAAGGCCTGCATTTGACCACACCCCCTAAATGATACTGAGAAGCGCTGTTCTGGAGGAAAGTGATAGCTCCAGTCTCAGGGCTCTCTGCATGATGAGGGTCGAGTCATCACTCAGCAAATATTGATTTTTAGCCTACATCGTGTTAGTAAAACAGAAGAGTTGGAACGGGCTAGTGTTAGTGCTCCTAATGCTATGAAAACACGTCTCCCACAGCTGTTCCAGATGCTGCCTTTGAAGATGACCCCGCCCAGCTTCTAGAGGGTGGGCAGAAAAGAGCACACATATGAACCTTGAACACACCTCCTTTCACTCTGGCCACAGGCCCGCTTTTCTAGTCGTATCAAACCGTTCAGACAGTGTCAACATTCAAATGTCCTTCAGCACAGGCATCACCCAGCATCTAACTCTAGCTTCCAAAGTGATGAGGAGAAATGTTCTCAATGAGCTGAAACCCACCAAAGGGCCATCAGGGACTAGAACAGTCAGGAGACAGGAGCCCTCTGCTTTACCCTTGAGGTGCTTGAATTGCCCACCCACACACAAGTCTCCTGACTCCATCTCTGTCCCTCCTTCTCTGATGTAGAGAAGAAGTCTGAGAAAGTCTTCAAGTTCTCTATCATTGTAAAGTCTTCCCAGGGTCTCCAAGCTGAAGGAAATCCCTTCCCCATGCTCCCTGAACCTTAATCCAGTCTCTCATCTGGTTCTAGTACGTTGGAAGAATTCTTTATTTATCTGCCTCTCTCCTGCCTACAGTGGATTGTGAGCTCTCAAGAAAAGACACTAGGCTTTGTTCTTGTCCCTATACCTCTTAATCCAATGTCTGGAGTTGGCAAAAGCCTAGATGAATGAATGAATGAATGAATGAATGAATGAATGAATGAATAACTTCCCAAGGACCCAATCCTGAAAAAACAATGGTAATACAGGTAGAAAGCCATGTCTGAGCAGCCACACTGTTGTAAGGGCGAGGGCAACATGATGGGGAAGAGAGAAAAGCCACAGACAGATAGTGAGATGGGGTCTGGAATACCAAGGTGAGGTAAGCATCCATCCCTGTGTATGTTTGGAGGAAGGCAGACTCAGTGCTCAGTGCCTGAGTCAGAACTGCTTGAGGATAACTAGTCTCAAAGCCTGGGAAGTAGCTAAGAAGTTGGCAGGCTTCTCCAGTTATGGGATGCATGGCAAGATGCCAGATGGGTCCAAGTACTCTTAAGGGCAGAAGAAATTGGCCCCACTCCCCTCATCCCAAAACGTCCCCATTCAAAGTTGGTTGTTGACATTTTCTAATCTAGAGTCTAGCGTTGACCCAGGGTGCACAACTGGCCCTTTCTTACCTTCTGTTTTATCTTCCACAAACTTTTAGTGGACTTCTCTCTTTTGATGGTTCTTTCATTTCGTCATGAGAGAATAAATCCATAAAATATGCATGATGAACATTCCTTCTAAGCTGAAGTACACATTCACAAACCTAGAGCCTCTTGATTTTGGAGAGGCCAACAATTAGAAAACTGGGAGGATTCCACTGGAGAAGAGAAGAAGAAAGGCTGTGAAGAGGACCCAACTTGCCCATTCTGACCCCTCCATTTACATTCAGCAAAACAAGAACGGGAACGGTCTTGAAGGACAGCTTCTTGTCAGCGGGTTCTGTTGAGACAGACCTTGTTTTTCAGAACTCGCTGCTTTCTCCTGTTAATCCCTCTTATGGGGCTGCCTTTTTTCTGGCTGCTGGGTTGGTTTTTCAATTGCTTTTCTGAGTAGGATTTAGATAAACAGCACATTTCAATTACAATACAAATGATTCTGGCACCTTCCAAAGAGCAAAAATCCAGCAATCCAAGAGCAATAAAAGGTGTTGTCAAGCACGGCTCAGCAAGATGGTGCAATCCATTTTTTTTAATATTCAGAAAACACAGACCATATAATTAAATGAATTTTTTTAGTCTGTTTTCTGCTAAAGTTATTTGAGTCATATTTGTTGAGTCTTTTTAATATAAGTGATTTATAAGATTTCTAAAGAGACTACTGCTGCTAAAGATGATGACACCAGCTATGTAATTTGTTCGTTGGCTGAGTCTTCACTAAAGCTGTCTCCCTGCTCTTCCCCTAAGAGAATTTGCCCCTCCTGCTTATCCAGAGGGTGGGAATGTGTTTGTGTCATCTGACCCTGTCCCTGGCCACAGCTACTTGATCCAGGACAGAATACCGGACCCAAGCTGGGCCAGTCAAATTCCATTTCCTGGTAATCTGAATCTGGACCCCTGAGAATCATTTATTTAGAGAATGGTGGTTCACCAAAATGTAAAACTTAAGGTTGGGGGCAGCTTGGAGCCAAATGCAAATCGTAGACAGCCCTGATAGATACGTGTAGGATGTACTTGAAGGTGTTATCAGTGGAGAGTTCTCCTCATCCCCTCCTTTTGACGGAGAATGTGCCTTTCTTGAAATATCACAAGAAAAAGAATTTTCCGAGACTTGCATGAGAGAATGAGTGGCATTTATTTGCATGGAGTTAAATCCCTGCATTTTCAAGATTCCATTTCCCTCCGTCTCATCATGGAAGTGTAGCTGTGGTTACAGCAGAGCTAGGATTAATGCCACTGCCCAGAGTCTCCATTCTACATCTGCACAGTCTAATCCAGCATCAGACTAGCTCAGCTGTGTTCCCCACTGCAGAATATCATTCTATTGTGTGTGTGTCCTCAGGGCCACATGGCTATGGAGGGAACATGGGTGAATGCAAGAGAAACACAAGAGCCCAGATCCCAGAGGGCCAAGGGCAACAAGAAAGTGAGAATTCCTGTCTGGGATATGTATTCCAAAATTTTCACGTGGGCTTGCAAAGGCTCTGCTCCTCTGGCCAATTATCTCTGTTCCCAGGTTTGACTGAGAGGCACCTTCCCTATGTCACCCCAATTCACTGTGCAAGCTCCCATCCTTCCCTATGTCCAGTCCCTTCCCCAGTCATCTTCAGGGAATGGGCTGGTGATTCCCTGGGGAATGTGAAATTGCAGCTTCCTGGTGAATCTATCCAAATGACCATGCTTATAATGGTCATTATGTATGCCTCCCTTTTGCTCCTTTCCTATTATTAATAACTAGCTAATTACAACAATATCAAAAGGAGAGGGAGAGGTGAAAGACTGGGGTTTCCACTCTGCCTTACGAATGAGGAGAGGTTTGAGAGACAATTCTCCATGCCTCTCCCATTAATTTCAGGTTTTGCTCTGAACAACCTTCTCAAGGATCTTTGTACAGTAATAGCCTTAGAAGAGTAAGATTAAGGTTTCTTAAAGTCAACGTTCCTCAATCTGGTGTAAACTCACTGTGTGCAGCATCCACTTGGGCCCATCTGCCTCTATCACGCAGAGACTGGATTTAGGGTTATTGTAAACAGGAAGTTCATGCTACCTGAGTGATAAAGTCCTTACCTCTGACCCAGGAGTCTCCTGTGGGTTTTGTGTGTGTTTTTTACAGCTTCCGTGGATGTGTTAAGCTAACTACCTGGCTTTCATAGGTGAATCTTCAACCTTCCTTAGCTCTTGATAGAGCATTAAGAAGTAGACTATTTTATAAAGCTGCTCACTCTGTGCATAAGACAATGACAGGTAGAGTGTGTTTACTAAGAAAGCCAAACCTTCTTTCTAAACTCCAGAAGTTTAAAATCCACCTAGAACCACTCTTACAATGAGCTCTTTTAGCTTCCAACTAGATTTGTAGGAACTTTTAGTATGAGCTCATTTTTAAATACATGCATTATAACCTAAACATCAGGAGAGCACTTGTCTATGTCTTGGTTCCTATGTCATTCATTGTGACAGAATTTGAATTTCCAAAGCTAACATAGGAGCAAAAACATTTTTCAAATGCTCCTGTAGTCTTTCTCATGAGGTAATAGGAGGAGGGCCAGAAAGTCTACTTCCTATTGCTGTAAGTAAATTGTCTAGGAACAGAATGTCTGAATTAATAGCTTACTTCCTGTAACAATGATCATAATGATAAGTGCTAAGAACATGTAAGTTTCAGGATCCTACCCTGAGCATTCTGTATATGTCACATGAGTCAACTGTTTAAATAGAGTCTGGTCCCTAGCAAGTGTGACATGAGTGTTTGCTTGCATTATTATCATATTACCTACTTCAATTAGATAAGAACTCTTGTGTTCATGTCTGAGAGATGAGAAAAGTAAGGCTTAAAAAGGTCAGTGACTGGATCAAGGATAATGAGTTGGAGTGTTTTGGCTACAAGTCCAGAACGCACATCTGAAAGCACTAACGCAACAAGAATGTGGATCAACTCAGAAAAGTAAGTTCAGTAGAAGCAGTGCCAAAACTGGCTACCTCATCAGCTCTCTGTATTACCAAGCACCCTACTTCTTTCTTACTTCTTCCCTATTATCTTTAACGTATTGGCTTTCATATCGGACAAGCTTTTCCCCTCAGAGTCACAAAGTGGCTGTAGCCCCTCCAAGCATTATAGTCCCATGGGACAGTAGCCAAAGTTTTCCCAGAAGTTGCACCTACAACTTCCATAATCTATTTTCATGTCTCTTTGACCAGAGTTGGGCCACCCCTAAAGCAATCACAGATTCTGGGGAGGGAACCAACTCCAGCACTTAAGTATATTTAAAACTAAGTCCTAAACAAAATCAAAAATCTGCCCCCAAGAAAGGTGAGGTAGTGGAGTTTGGGAGGCTTGCAACATTGGCTAAAATCTTTGACCCAAGGTTGTGTATTTCTCCAGTGCTTTTGGGAGTATGATCAGAGGAGGGTCAAAGCTGCCCACTGCTAGTGTTGCTGCCAGAGGAACTCCTTGTGTCATGGAAAGCATAGTAATGTCTTTCATCCCTGGGTGGATCTACAATGGCTTTAGCCCTGTGCTCTAGTTCCTAGGATTGTACAAGAAATCTAGAAACCTTGTACTCTTTGGTCTGTACAATGCAGGCAAAACCACTGTTCTACACAAGCTCAAAAATAACAGACATGCTCCAACATTACATCTGATATCCAAGAGCTGACAATTGCTGAATTGACTTTTACAACTTTTGATCTTGGTGGGCATGAGCAAGCAAGATGAGTTTGGAAAAAATGATCTCCCAGTAGTTAGTGGGATTGTCTTTCTGGTGGACTGTGCAGATCATCCTCACCTCATGAAATCCATAGTTGAACTTAACGTTTCAATGATTGTTGAAACAATATCCAATGTGCCAATCCTTATCTTGGGTTACAAACTGAGAGAACAGATGCAATCAGTATAGAAAAACTCTGAGAGATATTTGGGTTTTATGGACAGACCACAGGAAAGGGGACTGTGACCCTGAAGGAGCTGGATGCCCGCCCCATGGAAGTGTTCATGTACAGTGTGTTCAAGAGGAAAGGCTATGGCGAGGTTTCCGCTGGCTCTCCCAGTACATTGACTGATGTTTGGACAGTGAAAATAGGAGTTTTACTTCTGGGGACTGATCCTATTCACAGCTTCTCATGAACTTTTCTAATAGAACAAGAAAAGCTCTTTAACCACCTCTGGTATTGAGAAGCCAAGATTCTCTGTCAGCTCTCACTTCACCCAGGGGCAACATGTGCTCTTCTCCACATGGTTGGAGGTCATGCTGCCCATGTACTAGAGTAAGTTGGCATCCCGGGCTTCGGAAGCTGGCAGGATTTGGCAGGTGAAGCTGTGTGCCATCAGCAGGCAACTAAAAAGGAAAACATGTCTCACCACTGTGGTTGATTTCAAAAGAAATGGTTCCATTTTTCAAAGGAAGTGCTACTGTAATTGGTTTATCTTCTAACATTTTGAGTTTACAATCTACTTGGTTCAGGGTTTTCTGTTCTTTTTGTTTTAAATCTAGTGAGTGGTATTTAGATACTTCATACAATTATGCAGAGGTCCATGTTGGAGGCCAGAGCTCAGTCAGGTGAACTTACTCCTGTTGGGTTAGCAGGTTAGTGGGAGAAGCTCCCCTGTTTGTCTAACTGCCTGTAGTAGGTGGCATCACCTTGTGCACAGAGAACTTGGAAAGGGCAGAACCTGGCCTCACAGGTGCAGCAGGTGTCCACTGTGGCAAGCGAGGGCTATTCCCCGTCACGGAGTCTATAGCAGATTGCTCACTGAGGAGGAGTTCGTTAGAGAGTGGGTTATTGTTGTTATTATTAATTATAAAGTTAACAAATTTCAGCAAGTCTTTATTTTAACTGTTGAGAAGTTTTACTTCTCTCTCTTTTCTGAATAGAAAACTTCCCTGAATAGAAAAGTCACACAGGACAAAGTTAACAGCAGAAGGGCTCTTAAGTCTGTGGTTTAAGAACTTAAAAATCTGGTGTTGTGGCATTTGGTCAAAGCTTGGAAAGATTCACTCAGCAGGCTTTAAGTTTTCCACTTGCAGAGTTTGCCTGGGGCAAAGCCAGATGCATCAGGAGCTTTAAGATACCAAGCACCAGAGACCCTGGTTGGGGTGTTAATCAGAATCAACACATATAGTACTTATTGGTGCCAAACATTGTGCTGTTTCACATGTCAACTTGTTTAGCCCTGGTTCAATTCCCGGTCAGGACACATGCCTTGACTGTGGGGAAAAACCTCTCTATCAGCCCTGAATTTTCCAATCTTTTGTTCTTCCGGTGCATACGATTTTGTCATTATGATGATGTGTTGAGGGCAGTGACTCTTGGTATCCACTCAATTCTGCTTTCCTTATTTTAGTAATCTTTAAAAGCTAAGATCCTTTTACCAATCCCTGTACCCCACTCCTGACCCAGGCCTGAAGCCTGAGGCATGGTGGCACTTGAGAGCTAAGTAGGGAAATGGGACAGATAAAAGAGTGTCCTCAGGAAGAGCCAAATGTTTCCCAGAGGCACATATCCCCCTCCACCTTCACCTCAGGAGAGAGTCAAGCAGCCCCACTGCCACTCACTGGAGAACCCACTGTTGCTTGCGTTGTCTGCATCTCAAATGTTTCTCTGATTCCTCCCTAAACATAAAAGACTTAAGAGAGTATTTTTGAAAACAGTATGATTCTCTACTCTGGGCCTTGGACACAGGACATTTCACTTGAATCTCTAGCAGTTCCTGGTCTCGTCAGTGAAGTGCACACCTCAACTTTTCCTCTACAAAACCCCTTCTGGAGGGCGTTCTGGGGAAAGCAGTGACAGCCTAGTTGATCCAGCGCCTAACAGACTCATGTTTTCCTGCCACTTGCTGTGGTAATGCGCCAAATTAAACAGAAGAGTCTCCTCTTATTAGAGTATCCATTTATCCTGATTTGCCTGGACAGCATAGTTACTAATAGGGCTTCTTTCACTCCTAAAAGAATCTGGTTTGAGTATAATCCATTTTCAAGTTGTGCGTCAAGGCAGAAAAGGTTTGCTCTGTTTTGGTCATTTTTACAAGTTGGGATAATAATAATAATGTTTTTCCCATGCATCTCAGGATTATTTTAAATACAAGTTAGATATGAAAAGACTTTCACAAACCTATATCAACTAATAACAAAATCAATTATAATAATGCAGGGTGGGTTATCAATGGCCTCCATCATCCCCTGTAACCTTTGCCCTCTGAAGGCAGCCAACCAGTGGTACATCAGACAGCATGGGGCCATGTGGGGGCAGGCAGATCTTCTCTTTAGTCTCATTTCCAAGACTGTCCCTTTAAGGGCACCAAAGAAGGGTAGACAAAGAAACAACCAGGAGCTGACAGTCACTGCCCACAACCACAGCACTCAACCATGTAATTACTATCATCAGGCCCACTTTCCAGAGGTGGAAACTTAGACATAAAGACACTGCAGAACTTGTCCAAGGTTGGGTATCTGATAAGAGGTGGAGCTAGATTTGAACCAGGCAGTCTAGTGGCAAGGTCCTGGCCTATCTGCCCATGTCTTCCCTGGTACAAGCACACAGCTCTTGCAACAGGCCCGAGGCTCCTTGTGCAGACCTCACAGACCTGAACCCTCAGGTCATTCTCTGCCAGCAACGGGAGAGCCACACAGTTCTGACCCTGACCCCAGATCTGACCCTGACCCCTGGCTTATATAGGTTTTCTGCTTTTTTCACAGATTGAGTAGGAGAGGTTTGGAGAGACCCTACATGGGGTTGGTTACCAGTTCAATAATAAAAAGCAGAGATTATAAATTCATTCAACTCCTATGGTGTGATTTTTTTCCCCTGAGCCTTTGCTCTGAGAACATGATACCTGTGGAGGTGAGTGGGAAGGGGGTGAGTGGGAAGGGAGCCAGGGGAAGAGAAACTGAACTTTAATACTGAACTATTTCTTTGTTTCCCAGGGCCAGGCAGAGCCTGTCAGGGTAGGCATTTGACACATGTGGTTGAACTGAGCTTGCAATGCATATGCTGGGCCAGGCCTACCAAACCCAGAAGTTTCATTTGCTGTACAGTTGGATGGCCCACATCTGTCTTGAAAAGAACATGTGGAGCCAGAGAGTGCAAACATGCTGTTGAATGTGCATGCAATGCTATGTGGGAGACCCCAGCTGGCTTAGCACAGCAAATGAGACTTCTGGGTTTGGTAGGCCTGGTTCTGATGATGAGAGGAAGATATGGGGGAGGGAAGGAGAATGGTGACTGAAAAGAGCACCCTCTGCTCTTCCTAGTCATCAGCTTCTAGAACTTACTCTTCCTGGCAGGAGGGCTTCAAGAGAAAACATCCTGGACCTGTGGGTCCAGCAGAGGCTGCCTGTCCTGGGCCTTCTCCCGCAGCCAGTAGGCGGTCCCAGCAGCACAAGGAGGCTGCTGGGAGGCTGAAGATCATCTAGGGGGTGCTGGGAGGGCAGCCTTAGGGGACGCCCTGATTACAGTGGGGCAGCACTCCTCTCTGAGTGAGGGAGAGGCAGAACAAGACCCTCCCTGCAGTATTCGGCCAAAGTCAGGCTTTTGCCAGATGTGAGCCTGGTATATGGGAAACTGCCAGGAGACCTGAATTCTGGTCCTAGATGCAGGTGTCATATGAACCAGCAAGTGAATGAACCCCGGGGTCCTCTCAGTTCTGCCTGTGAAATCAGGAGCCCCTCCCAGCACTAGCGCGTGGTGACTCTCAGAGTCTAACTTGCCTATTCCACACTGTCTATTTCTGTTCCACACTACTTCTTTTCTCATTTTTAGTTTAACAGACATTTGTTCCTTTAGTTGAACACCCTCTACACATAAAATAGATGGCCTAAGATTTTTGAGTGGAAGGGAATTTAGGCCTTAAGAGGTTTTATGAGTCTGCTCCATGTTTTCTGGAAACCATTTAACTGAGCCTTTTAAGACCCCTGATGGCTGCGGTCTAATGGAAAAAAGCTTCACACTGTGTATTTCAACTTCTCCCTCACAGAATGAAAAAAAGAAGGGCCTTGGCCTAGACTGTCTTTGGGCATAAAACCATTAGATCCTGACCCCTCCAGTGGCCAGCCAGCAGAGTGATGGGTCAGATGTGATCAGTGCTGATCTAATGGGTCTCACTGGGCTGATTGGCCAGGTGAGAGGGGTACACTTGGATGGCTCACATCTGTCTTAGAAAGAAAATGCTTAGCCAAGTCTGTACTACATACTGGAGACATGCCTGTGGATTGGTCGCTCCTAACTCAGGTGAAGAACCAGGACATGAACCATCCCTAACTTGTCAGTCCCCGTTTGAATTACCTGGGGAATCTGAAGTCAGTCAGGGCTGCTGTCCGTGGGCCTTGTGTGACTGTGACATCTTTGCAGTCTTTAAAACTGAACCATTTCTTTGTTCCCCAGTGCCAGGCAGGGTGGGTGCTTGATAAATGTGGTTGAACTGAGCTGCAAGGACACCTTGGGCTGGTGGCAGTGAGGGAAGGGGCTCTGGCACTGGCGATGGTCGGAAATGGGGGTGGGCTGCAGGGCTGCCCCCCAGCCTGGGTGGGGGCCTGGCGCTTCTCTTGAGTCTGGTGCAGTGACTCTCACCGGGAAAACTCTTGAGAACAAGGTGGGACACTGGTCTTGGCAACACTCACGCTTATTGAGTATTTTAAAATGCAACCTTTTTAACACAGTTGAGGATGGTTGAAGGAGAAACGGCCTTAGGTGATGGAAGGAAAAGTCCTTGAGAGGCAGGGGCTTCAGCCGGAGCCAGGCGCTGTGAGCAGTGACTTCACCTCTCTAAGCTCTTCACTTCAACTATGCATAACGGGACGGGGTGAGTGCTGAGTTCTTGTCAGCTTTCTCTAAGACACTGGCAAGGCTTGCTAACCGAGACAATGGAAGGGTGAAGACAGCATTTATTTGTTGTTGTTTTTTTAAAAAAAGTATTTATTATTGATTATTTTTTAATCTTTATTGTTGAAACTATCACATATGTCCCTTTTTTTCTCCCATTGACTCCTTACAGCCCACCCCCCACCCCAGGCCTCCACACCCTATTGTCTGTGTCCATGGGTTAGGCATGTATGCGTACAAGTGTTTTGGTTGACAACATTTCTATCCTAGTGCTCTCTCCATCACCTGTTAAACATGAGCACCACTCCTGCCCTTGGGCCCACAGTAATAAATCATGCAGGGGAGGGGCCAGGGTGTGGTCCCATTCACCACTCTCTTCCTCAGCTGCAGAGCCTCTCACTCCTGGGGTGGAATGACTCAGCAGCAGCAAAGCATGCCCAGGAGACCTTCCCTGTGGTTCCTGTGCTGCAAGACTGCAGGGAGCTGAGGTCAGTGACGGTGTCCTGAGGGCTCTGACGTGTTTCCTCTGTCTGGGCAACGGCCGGGAAGGCGCTTTGACCTTCGTGTTCTGCGTACTGGTACCAGGGCAACAGCGTTTGGCTGCAACATGAGTGAAAGCACTTTTTTAAATCACAGGTAAAAACAGCCTTCAGGCATCTCTCAATCAGTGAACTTGATTTGCCTTTTAAAATGATCTTTACTTACTTGACTGCTCAGTGACAAGCCAAGTGTTTAATGTTTTCAGATGGTCGGGAAGGTGATATGTGGACGTGGCAAGCAGTCACTCAATGGACTTCTTGCCGTATTTGTCAGCAATATGTCTTTGAGCAAAGATGAGCACTATTTTCATAGTAACCTATAAATTCTGGCTTTACGTTCATTATATGTTAAAAGCTGATATGAAAAGCAAAACCAAGCACATGCGGCATGTGTTGGCTGTGCTATCTCAGATGTCAGACAAGGAAGCAAGAGCAGTGACTGGGCAGATCCCCAAGAATCTGGGTGTGGAAGCTCTCATCCTCATCCCTCACACTCTCTCACCCTAAGCCAGGGGTAGGGGACCTTTCTTCTGCCAAGGGCCATCTGGATATTTATAATATCATTTGCAGGCCATACTAAATTATCAACTTAAACATTAGCCTGCTATATTTGGTTATTTAATTAACTCGCCCCTAATGCCTTGGCAGGGCCAGACCAAATGATTTCATAGACCGTCTACGGCCCGAGGGCTGGACATTCCCCACCCCTGCACTAAGTAGATGACAGAATGGCCTCAAATTCCTTACGCACAAATGTCAAAATCCTAAGCCTCTGTATTCTGCCACAGCTCCATAGCGTTGCCCACCACCAGCCTGCATCATGCTCACCGGAAGCTCTGTTCTATGGAAGTGTGTGCAGATGGGCATGTAGGTGGTGGGCGTGCAGGCGGGCGAGCTTGCGGACAGCACTCTGAGTGCTGCTTCTTTCTGGCAGTGCAGCAGCTCTGAGGTGCAGGAGGAGCCGCTGCAGAGAGCACCCTGCCTCATGAAGCTTGGAGACTGTTTGTAGCAAGAGATGGACGTTAATCTGGTAAGCACAGAGCTGAGAGTACAATTCTAAACTGAAATAAAAGATATACAAGAGATAAATCTAGTTTTAATGAGATGATATCCTAAGAGAACTTGACCTTGTCTTAGGGCAGCCTTCCCAGGATTGGCTGTATGGGAATAAACAGAAGAAGCGGGTGGGGTAGAAGGTGTGCAGGGCTCTCAGCAGAGGGGACAGCAGGTGCAAAGGGCCTGTGGAGGAAAGCATTGGAGGTGCCCAAAGTGACTAGAACAGAGGCCGATGGGGGTGGATGCTTCCCAGCCAACCGGAAGCGCTGGCAGACACAGACCAGCAGCTCCTCACAGCCCCCTTGAGGATGAAAGACCTGCCATGGGACTGCAGTGACAAGCTCTAATGACAGGCTGGGGTCTACCTGGCGAAGAAGCTCATCAACTTGTAGTTTGTGGAAGGTGGGCCCCTGTTCTCAAGGAAATGAAACTGCATTGAGGCAGGAGGCAGAGGAAAGTGGGGAGGACAGGGGAGACTGTGGAAAGCCCCTCTCTTTCTTGTTGGGTGGTTGAACAATGGTTTCCTTGAGTCCTCCAGCCTTGAGCAAGCTGTTA
This sequence comes from Myotis davidii, assembly GCF_000327345.1. Taxonomy (NCBI): domain Eukaryota; kingdom Metazoa; phylum Chordata; class Mammalia; order Chiroptera; family Vespertilionidae; genus Myotis; species Myotis davidii. The sequence goes on from NW_006295887.1 coordinate 1,788,778, forward strand.
GTGCCAACCTAAGGGTGAAGCCGGAAGAAGATGCCAGGAGTGTGATGGATAGCAGCTGCCATTCATCAAATATGCAGGAAAGGGCAAGTCTCATCTGAGGATAATATTGGTCATGAATGTCCTATCTTAAAAGGTGTGTATTTCAGGCAGGAACCTGGGAACCGTGTGGCCAGTAGTCCCTCAGGGGGAAGCCATTGTCCTCATGGGCCCCAGGTTAGAATCTTGGTGTTTGTCACTGGATCCCTGCAACTCTTCTGCTGCTTGTTCCCCATTTCCAGGGCCTGACTTGGAGCGAGGCACCCTCGGGTTCTTTTGTCTTTCGCAATCACACTTTCAAAACACTCCTAAAAGAATTTCGATTCTGTTAGAATAATATTTTCTTTCTCCTGTGAGAGGAAACCAGTTGTTTGCCCATGTCTGAACCTGCTGACTAAAAAGGGGAGAAAGGTCCCTCTGAAAACGAAAAGAGATAGCACTGAAACCAGGCACATGGAGAGAGAGAGAGAGAGAGAGAGAGAAGAGCATTGCCTGTAATATATTTTATGAAAATGCCTGAAAAGGTCAGGGTTATATTTTCTTTTTAATATATTTTTATTGATTTCAGAGAGGAAAGAAAAGGGGAAAAGAGATGGTGAGAGAATCATTGATCAGCTGCCTCCTGCACATCCCCTACTGGGGATGAAGGCCGAAACCTGGGGATGTGCTGTTGACTGGAATCAAACCCGGGACCCTTCGAAACCTGGGGATGTGCAACTCGGGACCCTTCAGTCTGCAGGCTGACACTCTATCCACTTAGCCAGACTGGCGAGGGTAAGGGTTATATTTTCAAAGAAGCCTGGGGACCCACCCCCCTACACCCAGCCATGACCACACTGAAAATGTGCTTTTATGTATTCTTTGTAACCTCAGTTTTTCTTGAAGAGATGATATAATAATTAACCCAAGTTTGACACAAGAGCAACAGAAGTCCCCAAAAGTTAGAACTTGGGAATCCCCTGTCACCTGTCCCACAACATCCAGAACATCACCAGGAGCCTGAGGAAGTAGTACATGGTTTGGCATGTGATATGCAGTGGGCAATCTCATTTCCTTTGCACATACCTTACTTACTTCCTGATTGCACTCTCAGGTTCCCACTCCTCTGACATTGCGTGATGCGGTTGTTTGCTGTCTTATTTTTGCTTATTTACACACTTCTGGTGGACTGCCAGGATTTGGGGCAGATCAAGGCCAGAACTCAGGGTGAATGAGTAGGGCACTGGGAGACATATGACCTGGGTTTCACTAAAACCTATTTGTTCAAAGTAAAAGAAGTCAGACTTTCTAGATTGCTTAGAAAAGCTTATTTTTGTGATTCAAACATGAAAACGGGATTCTTAGTGTGAGGAGATTCTGAAAGAGGATCTAGCATGTGGGATGTGGCAAGCCTCAGGGAGGAACAGGGCCTCATCCTGTGTATAGACACTCCAAGGGCAGCAAAGCGGGAGGGGCTCAGGGAACCTTCTAGTGTGAAGGAAATGTCCTGTATATTGATGATGGCAATGGTTTCAGGGAACTATTTACTAAAAGGAGCGAATTTTACTGTATGTCGATGATATCATAATTTTTAAAAAGAAATAAAGTCCAGCAGCCAGTGTTGGGCCTAGCCAGATCTTTCAGGGGCCTGTAGACTGCAGATCTTAATGCTTCTAGTTCCTAATCAGTGAGCTGTCTGCTCTTGAATCTTAGGTTCCTTCCTCTTTTCCCCACCAAGAGAGAGAAAGAAGAGCAGATATGCATACATTACCTTGACAGAGTTTTAAAGACCCTGAACTGTAGTTGAGATGCCACTTTCCTGAGAAAATGAAGATTGCAATAGTGCCAGAACCGGTTTGGCTCAGTGGATAGAGCGTCGGCCTGCGGACTGAAGGGTCTCAGGTTCGAGTCTAGTCAAGGGCATGTACCTGGGTTGCGGGCACATCCCCAGTAGGAGATGTGCAGGAGGCAGCTGATCGATATTTCTCTCTCATCGATGTTTCTGACTCTCTTTCTCTCTCCCTTCCTCTCTGTAAAAAATCATTAAATATATTTTTTTAAAAAAGATTGCAATAGTCACTTCTTCTGAGTGTGCAGGCTCTGATGTGCCGTAGGGGAAATCTGCTCACGGGAATGAGTCACGGAAGTGTCTGTGACTTCCCTGGTTGGCATGGGGGATGGGGGATTGGTGTCCAAACCTACCACCGGCTTGCAATGCCCCAGTTGGCAGACAGTTGAGAAAGGTTAAGATTTGCCTCAAATTCCTACTGCGAGAGTCCGTGCACAATGGGGCCTGTGTGTTATTTTGAACTGATGCTTCCTTTCTCCTTTGCAGGTTCTGTTAGGGGCAGAAGTAGAATAGTGGGGACCAGCTGTAGTTATAAGAAACAGTCATCATGCTCTGTTAATTGTAATTATTCTGTTCTGATTAGAGAAAGCACCTTCTAACCTGGCTGAGCGTTGTACGCCCTGGGACATGGGAGCTAACATCGGAATGCAGTCCCATCCTCCTTTTCCGAGAACTGCCTATAATTATGGAAAGATTTACAACTTGTTGCAAAGCAATCTGGTCCCAAGGTGCCAGCCCTTTGCAACCCGATCCCCAGCCCCCATTGCCTGTAACCTGTAGCCATCATACCATGCCTACTTCCCCATGCCTGTAATTCCTACTGTCTCACGTAATCTTTGTCCTTCTGCCCAATATAAGCAGCTGTCTTATGGGAAGGGGTAGAGCAGATTTTTGTGGGTGACCTGCTGTTCTCCTGTCCTGCCAGCATTATTGCAATAAATGCTCATATATGATTCAACCCTGTCTCTGCTTAATTGCTCAAGTAGTGACAGGCCGCCCAGACCCATTGTGGTCTGGTTTCAATTCCTCTTTGGTGTTGCTAAACTTGAGGGCCCCATGTGGCAGCTGAAGGTGAAGGTGCGAGTGCAGGCGTGCCCCCTCTCCAGCAGCCCTGGGTTCTGCCTGGGCTGGAGCCAATTTTCTCTGTCTCCTTTGGGTCCCAAGTAAACGAGCAGGGGCTCTTTTTAAAAATATTTTTTAATGAATTTCAGAGAGGAAGGGAAAAGGAGAAAGATAGAAACATCAATAATGAAAGAGAATCATCAATCGGCTGCCTCCTGCATGCCCCCCCCACTGGGGACCAAGCCCACAAACCAGGCACGTGCCTTTGACTGGAATCGAACCTGGGACCCTTCAGTCTGCAAGCTGATGCTCTATCCACTGAGCAAACCAGCCAGGGTAAGCAGGGGCTCTTTAGGGTGTGTTCTCCCCTTCTCTGTGGCCTCCCTAGGAGCACAATGGAAGCTAACTCTGTACCCATCCTTTAACGGGCTTTGTGAGTAGGGTCAATGGATCTTGGAAGCAGGATTTTAAAGCTCTGGGGCCACTTCTCTCCCTGTGCTAACACATCCCTTCCTAAGCTATGCTTGATGGCCCCAAACTTACCATGACACTTCCTCTAGGACTGAAGCATTCATTCTAAGAGACTGCACCTTGCCTTGAAATAATAGTTTCCATTTTCCCAAAGACCATGAACCTGCCCTCAAGACCCTCACAATCTCAACATAACCTTTTTCTTTATTCACTTATACATCCACTAATTTAGTGACACATAAGCTAGCCTTTATTGGGCACCTGCTGTGTGCCAGAACCTGTGCCAACTCACCTCGTATAATCTTCATGGAAACCCTGTGAGGTGGTACTGCTAGTATCTGTTTTTATAGTCTTAGAGGGGTTTCATGATGCTCATGGTCATGTGACTACTGGGTGTCAAATCCAGGTTATATGACACCCACATTTCATGCTTACAAGGAAAACTGTGCAGCATCTGCCCATGGTGACACATAGATAAGTCTAGAATTATTACCTTTCCAAACAATTTCACTTTACAAATCAAACAGCAGCACACTCTTATTAACTCCTTGAATGGCCCACTTGCACCTACAAGTCAACATCCCTGCACTGGCCTACAATCCCTATTCCCCCTTCACTTGTACGTCTCCATTTCCACCTCTTCAACCTCATCGTGGCCACTCTCTCCCTTGCTCACTATGTCCATGCCCTCTGCCAAGGCTCTTGCGAGTGCAGGGTATTTGCACAGGCTGTTCCTTCCACCCTGCTTTTGACTAAGCCCTGATCCTCTTTAAGGTCTAGTGTTAAGGTGAGCTCATCAAAGATGTTTTCCAGTCCTCAGTTTCCTGCTGTGCTGTGCATCGCTTCCCCAGCACATATCACGTGTTTCTGTTGATGGTGGCAGGAACAGAACCATGTGGGGTGAGACCACACCTGGGTTCAGCAACCTCGGTACTTGGGCTCTGGCTAGAAGAGAATTCAGACCCAAGACCCAAAGTATAAGAGAACATTTATTTGGTAAATCACAGAGTTAGAAAAGGTAATTCCTAGAAGAAATGAGCTTAGGAAACAAGTTATAGAGGAAAAGGAAGGGCCCTTGGAGCTTGGGAGTGCGGAAGCTAATGGTTCCATGCCTGGGACAGGAAGGGGAAGAGAAAGGCACTGGTGTGCTCCTGGGAGGGAGAGCGCACTGGGTCCTCAGTCCTAAGGGTTGTAAGGGTGAAGCTTTTAGAGGAGGTGCCAGGAGAAGGTCTTAGTAGAATATCCAGCTGCTTTCCAGGTGTGACTTTTCAGGGTCTAGGTCTCCACTGATTGATTGGTTGGTGCCAGGGCAGGGGGTCATAATTCAATGCAGCTGGTCCTGAGGTCAGCCCTGGCTGCTTTTCTGGGCCTGGAGCTGAAATACAACTGAGGCCTAGATATTATCTCTAGAGAGGAAAGGTCAGGGGGTCCAAATCTTATGACCAGCGATATGCTAGGGAAGGAAAGGCCACTCTGAGGGTGAAGTCCCACCCTACAGTTGTCGCCAGGGCAGGGGGTCATAATTCAGTGCAGCTGGTCCTGAGGTCAGCCATGGCCACTTTTCTGGGCCTAGAGCTGAAATACAACTGAGGCCTAGATATTATCTCTAGAGAGGAAAGGTCAGGGGGTCCAAATCTTATGACCAGCGATATGCTAGGGAAGGAAAGGCCACTCTGAGGGTGAAGTCCCACCCTACAGTTGTCCCTTGCTAGGCACCTGGGCTTTTCTACCACTTCTCTAAGTTAAATGCCAATTGGGGGTGATCATTTATTTCATGTCTCTCTCCCCCACCAGAGTGTGAGCTTCTCAAGGCAGGGACTTATCACCATGCCTATCATCGTGCCAGGAACAGACTACCTGCTCAATAAATATTTGCTGAACAAATCCAAGGAAAGAGATTAGGTCCAAAGGGAAGAATAGAAAGCCATTTGATTGGTAAAATCAAATTCTAAGTGGTGCAGAAGTACCACCTTGGGCTTCTCCCCCCAGGCCCTGCCCACTGTGGCACATCATGGACAAGCTGGTAGCACTTGCTGAGGTTTGAGATTCCCCTTCGATCCTAGATCTAACTATGTGAACAAAAGCAGAGATAATACAGGTTGACTCTCAGCCCCTCTTCCATAAGAACCACCCTAGTTTTGTAGCTAACTGCTTGTTTATATGGCCCTGGTGTCTTGCTCAGAGAGTTGTCTTGTTTTGAGAATCTTAAATTCAGATGAGGCCTGTAAACATACATGCTACTCCCAGGGAACAGGAAGTGAGGATGATAGGGAGGGCCTGGCCCCTCCCCACACCCATGTTCTGTAGTCCGAGATGGCCTGGTAAGAGTTCTTGCTCCTGGGTCTTCAAAGTGTGTTTTGATCTTCTTATGATAAGAAAATGCCCCTCCTCCGGAGGAAGAAAACCTGAAGGAATGGGTCCTTGAAAGGCAGTATGATAGCTACTTGGGAGCAGGTCCTTTTGAAAAATAGAAGGTCGAGTAGTGGGGACAAATTTGCAAGTTACCCTCTCTCCTCTAGACCCCCTGCACAATTTATCTGTCCTTGCTTTGCCCCCTTCAGCGAGTTCTTCCTTCACATGTACTTACTACTGAATTTGGTGTTCTGCTAGTCTGCCAGACTCCTAAGGACAACGCTGCTGGACCGCTTATCTTGCTAGGGCACTGCTCATAGTAGCAGCCACCTCTCACTCCCACACACCAAAGCTGTCAACTTCATCCACGATGGATGTTGAAATCTCCAACTGCGCCTTCACAACAATAACTACTCAATTTAAAACTGAAGAATTCAGCATTATCTAGCTGTATAAAAATATTCAAATATTTGATGAATTCAATTTTCTCCTAACTTCTGCTTTATTAAAACTTTCAGAGCACTGTATATAAAATTCAGCCAGTTCCACCAACCCAGAAAAAAGGGCTCAAAAATTTTGTATATTAAAGATGTTTCTAATAACCAATAGAAATGAGAATGATTTAATACTCCTTGGGACCTTGTTATGTGGAAATGATTGTTTGACTATGATCCATTGCCTGAGTCTCCCTCATGACTGCTGTTTGCATATCTCAGGGAGCAAATAATACCAAACCTTGTGCAGAAGGGCACACAGCTGGGATTCTAGAGATGCCCCAAGAAGGATTGTTTCTTTAATTCATCCCAACAAATAATCTAAATAATCCTTTAAAATGCGTTGACACAAGTCCTTTGTATGAAGTTGTTATGGTCGCAGAAGGAAAAGTAAATAAACATTTGTGCACACAGATAGAACATGACATCCTACAGTGAAAACAATCTCCTTTGAAAAAAATCTTTCAAAGTCAGAGATGATGCCATGAGCTAGTGATGGGTGTGGAGCGACCTTTAAATTCAATTCCTGGAATTTGCATTGTTTAATGATGGAAAATGGGGGTGGAGAGAGGGGAGGTGGACAGAAATGCAACCCAAGGCACACTGTTATTTGTTTATTTTCTATAAGTGATATCATAAGCAAGGGTTTTGCCCGTGTTCTAGTTTATCTCCAATAAATAAATATGTACAAATATGCTGAGTTTACAAAATAGTAGAAAAAAATCTTTGTCACAAAAGATACACATTTTTCCCATTCATAATTTCATTCCTAGCTTAGTTGAACCAAAAACCCTGTTTAATGATGTTTTAAGGGGTGTACCTAGTTTTTTCCACTGGAAATTAAGATTCCTCAGTTTCTTGAAAATAAAGGCCCTGACTTGGCCTGCTACTCATTATTGATCCCCGTATACTCAATTCCAAAAGTTGGAAGCTGTCTGAAACCATTCTCCTCAAACCATACTGGCAGATAACCCCCTGCAGATCTTGCTAAAATACAGATTCTCATGGAGTCAGTGGTGTGGAGCCCAAGTTTCTGCATTTCTAACCAGCTGCTGGGGGAGGGCAAAGGAAACCCCTATTTCTTGTGGGGAGCAAGTTCCAAGTGAATGAGGTGAGAAGACCCCTCTGAAGTGGGAGACATTCTCAAGGGCCTGATCAAGGTGAGGGCCTGGCCTGGGCATCCGCCAGGTACCATCCCCAAAATCCCAAATGCCCCCCAAACAATAAAGCTGGTTCTATTTTAGCCAGCAAATGACAAAAACAGTGAGTCAAAATGGTAATTGGCATGAATCAGGCAACTCATAACTTTCTTAAACTATCTCCTGGGAGATGATTCCTTTTTCTTTCAATCTGGAGCAATCATGTGAAGATTCCAACACTGTTAAAAATAATAACAACAATAATAATAAAAAGGAAAAAGGAAACTGCATAAAAGCTTAACAACAATGACCACCTTTCAGTCCAAATCAAAACAACACCAATAATAAAACCCAGGCTCACTGTTTAAAAAATAAAAATAAAAACTCCTTGGGTTGACTTTCTAAGACAGTCCAGCAACATTAATTTAACAAAAAATGCCTCTCACATCTTAACCTTTGTTAAAATGATATTGGCCCTGGAAGCATGAAACTTCAGGATAAATTCACAAATCTGGTGAAAGAACAAATGCCCAGCCATTCTTATTTTTAGTGTTTTTGCTCTGTTTCACATAAGAGCTCTGCCTCGGCCCTAGGCAGACAGCTAAAAGTAGAAGTAGAGTCAGATGCAGGTAAGGTGACTCAGAGGGGTTGGCCCAGTTCCGGGGAAGGGAAAATTGGGAGGAATGAGAGGGGAAAATGGGGCTTGGCTTCATAAATGTGAGAGGCTGGAAAAAAAATTTAACAACATAGTTTAACTACCACTTGACAAGTGGGAGTATATAAATACATAGATAGGGGAGGTTAGAAAGAGAGCAGGAAGGTAGGGAGGGACGCAATGTGGGGATGAAGACATACAGGTAAGGAAATAGAAAAAAAGTCCTAAATACTTAAAAAAATAAATATCTTAGTCATCAACATGACACAATCGCACTCACTAGTCCATCGGATCACAGTCTGCCCAATAGTGCTCACCCCTCCTGCCCTACAGAAGGCACGGGGCACTTTGCAATCTTCATATGCATTTTAAAATTGCCGTCTCTGCCCAGTAAATAGTCTGGTGACATCATGGAAGTAACTGGGGTGCATCCTCCTTCCAGTCCCTCCTCCCCAGCCATTCCGGGAGTCAGCAAAAGAAGGGATGGGGGTCTCCTACAGTTCTGATGCCAGCTAAGGTGCTTTGGGGACAGCCCGGGAGTAAGGCCAGGTAAGAGCCAAGCCCACACCTGGGGCCAGGGAGGGAGACCCCTCAGAGTTTTTGAGGCATCTGCTCTGTCCGCACGTGCTGCAGCACCACCTCCTTGGAGGGGACCCCGCACTTGTACTCCAGCTCAGCCTGCATGGCGCCTTGCTTCTTGCGCAGGTGGCAGAGGAGCGCCAAAAGCGCCACCACCAGACACAAGCTGGCGATGGAGATGCCAATGAGTACGCCAGAGTGCACGGAGCCTGCAGGCCTGGGGCTGGAGGTGACACCAGGTGTCGGGCTGACCGGAGGCTCCCCAGAGCCCCTGTCCTCGCTGCCGTCTCCTACAATCACGCGGATGGGGTCACAGTCGTTGCCAGTCTTGACCATGCCGGGCCCGCAGATGCACTCATAGCTGCCAGGGAGGTTTTTGCAGGAAAGGGCGTTGATGCAATTGCCATCGGCGCACTCGTCGATGTCGGTGCACACTGAGCCCTCGTCCAGAATGTAACCGTCGGGGCACCGGCAGATGTCCGGGTAGTTGGGATCGCAGTCGGCTGGGCATTCGGTCTGGTTGCAGAACATCTGGCACTTGTGCTGGGCGTGGGGCACGGGAGCGAAGCCCTCCGCGCAGATGCAGCGGTACGGCGGGGAGTCCGTCTCCTTCAGGGGCTGGCACTGGTACTCGCAGTTATTTCCCAGGCACAGGTCCGCAGACTCGACGCACTCACCGTTCACCAGCTCGTAGCCAGGATGGCAGCGGCACTCGAAGCTGCCCTGCGTGTTGACACAGAGCTGAGGGCACGGGCTGGGCACCTGCAGGCAGTCGTCCACGTCCTCGCACCCGTGCTGATCCGCAGCCAGCTGGTAACCCACATCGCACATGCACGAGTAGCCGCGGGGCACGTCGGGGTTGCGGTGGCATAAGTGCTGGCAGCGTTTGTCGCACTCCTCGGCGGCGGTGCAGGAGCGCCCGTCGGCCTGCGGAGCGGTGTCCGCGG
>NW_006295887.1:1798447-1798715 GCF_000327345.1 Myotis davidii
ATGCTGGCGGTCCCCGGGGCACCCGACCGCACCGCGAGAGGCTTGCAGTAGGCTGCGAAGTGGAACTCGCAGAGGAAGCCATCGGCCTCGGTGGCGCACTGCTGCTCCTCCCAGGACGGCTCACCTTGTGCGGGGACCCCAGCCTCCGAGACGGCCACGCACAGAGGGCCGCAGAGAGGCGCTGGGGCCTCGCGGAGCCGCGCCCACCTGCTGTAGCTGGTTTGGTTGTCGCCCGTCACCCACTGGAAGCCCCGCAGGGGACCCAGGG
>NW_006295887.1:1799149-1799769 GCF_000327345.1 Myotis davidii
GCTGCGTGGTGCAGCCAGGGCGAAGCAGCCTTTGATATGCCGGCGAGCCAGGGCGAGTTTATAAGAGCGCAGCCCTCCCTCCTGGCCGTTCGGGAAAAGGAAGGAAGTGCTGGTGGGAAGGGCTGATGCGGCATTCTCGGATTACCGGGTTCTGCCGACTCCAGAGCCCGCCCTCGCGCCCGGGACCTCCTGGCCGGGATGCGTAAACGCGCCCGGGCACCTCCACTCGGGCTCCAGGCTCGCCGCCCATTCTAATCTCTTGGTCCCCTTTCTTTTTCTTCATGGATATGCTACTAGCATCCATTTCAAGGACAGCCTGTATTGTAGAACCCTGGGAGGAGGCGGTGGGGAGAGGGGGGGGCTATGAATGAAGGATGAGGGGAGGTAATGCCCAGCACCTGCGGGACTCTGGGAGGAGGTATTCAACAAGAGGAGGATTTGGGAAGGGCTGCCTAGGGCGTGGACTTCCCCAAAGATGCAATCGAAAGGAAAGAGAGTTGGACCCGCCCTCGCGCTGAAAACTGGGGTGCACTCAGTCCCACACACAGAGGGTGTGGCTAGATCACGACAATGAGCGAAGGGCGAACTAGTCTAACTCCTGCGACTCCGCCACCCCCTCC
>NW_006295887.1:1799919-1802596 GCF_000327345.1 Myotis davidii
TAGGGACACAGGAGTCCCATCAGCCAAGGTCAGACCTCATCAGTCTCAGGGACACTGTCAGGACTCAGAGGTCCCGTCACCCTGCAGAAGCGGTGACAGGCAAAGGAGCCCTATGGGGGCGGGTGTGTTGGGGAGCGCATTGGCCAGTTTGGTTTTTGTCCAGCTTCACAGAGGGATAGTCCATAGTCCGTCCATCTTGAACCCCAAAGGGGTGCACGGAAGCCCTCTCTGGCAGGCGCTGTGGGCTCCAAGCAGATCCTACTCCGATCTGGTAGGGATTTTTTTCCCATTTGGCTGAAAGATCAGAATGAAACAGATGCATATAAATGTCACTTGTGTAGCAAAGGGCATTGGAGAGGGGCGACCCTGTGGAGTGGCGGGCGCGGAGAGCTGGGAGGAGGCGATGGGAATCTGTCACTCTGGCGACCTTTTCCGCTTATTCACTTACCAAGAATGCGGAGGGGTGGGTCCAAAATACAAGGGAGAATAGAAAACTTTTTTAAAAAAAATAACACCCTTTGCTATCTCTCGGCTATGGTCACCCACAACGAAGCACCAGTAGGCGGCGCTGTTGAACTCTAAACAAAGCTGAAGAAATTGGAACTCTCCACACTTGGGCTGAAAGGGTAAAGACTAGAGTGTTGGGAATACAGTGGCCTTGGTGTGAGTCAGGCAAGGCCACCCCAGGAAGCCCTTCCGGTCCCTAGACCTACCTATGGAGGGCTTGCCTCCCTGATAAGACCAGGAGAGTGTGGTGGGGTCCTCATGAGAGAAAGACAAGCTCCTGTCAGCTGCACTGGGCTGACTATAGCGACCAAGGGGGCTGGGAACAGGTACATTGGTCTCTGTCTACACTCCCTGACGCCTGGAGTTGAGAGCTGGCACTAGCAGAGCCTCCTGAATATCCCACTGAGCAGCGCTGCTAAGTCCTGGGAAAGCTGCCCCAGCTCCCTCACAGAAACTGGAGGTGCGAGTCTAAGCTCCCCAAAACAGGGAGACTGCTCTTCTGGAAAAAGAAAGGGGAGATCAGCAGATTGGAGAGTCCAGCTGTTCCCAGTGGGAGCAGGGCAGGCACTGGCCTGACATCCCCTGGCTGCCTGGGCTGTGAGGGGTGATGACTCCTCAGGTGCAGCCAGCGCTGGCGCATGGCCTGCAGAGGTGGGGGACATTGTCTGGGTGCATGAGACAAGGAGGGGACAGGACACCCTGGTTCCAGGTTAACTAAGAATTTCAAAACGGTGACAGCAAAGCATTAAACAAAGCCTGGGCCCCTCCTGAGCCTGCCAGCCCTAAAAGAAGCTGCGAGACAACCAAGCATCTGGGCTTGTCCCACGCCATTCCTGTTCACTTCTTGGATAGATTCTAGCTGATTGACCACGACCAGCTTTGGTGGGACATCCTAGTCAAGTCTCATGAAACCCATTACTGACTCTTGAAAGAAAAAGGAGGAAAAAAAAAAGATTAGAAGTCTGAGAACAGCCTAGTAGCTCAACAATGTCTCTGAGACTCAGGCTCACCCCATATGAGGAAGTGTTGGATATTTCCATATAGAAAGAAACCATGGCAACAGCTAAGTGGAGTGGAGCATTGACCCTGGGTGGGTTACCCTGTAAAAGGATGGATGGGCACACCCACTTGGCCTTTCTGATCCCTCAGACTTTACCTCTAACCCTCAGCAGACATCGCACCTGCCTTCTGGGACAATCCTTGTCAATCCTTGCCCCTCTCCAGCCATCACTTTGAGGCTTTTTTTACCTGCTTTAAACTACCCTCATTGTCTCTGTGCCTCCTGCACAAGATGGGTCACGCCCTCTGGCTCCATGTGGATGACACTCAGCTCCCTCTCCTTGGCCAGCCCCTGCGAGTGCCACCCTCACCAGGGTTCACCAGCCCAGGTCTGCTTTACTGGAACAGCCCCTTAAAGAACACTGGTTGTCTCCTAGATACTAAAGCCAATAACTTCTTTCCATCTTTCTAGACACCGCTGTTCGTGCTGTTTGTACTCGTGAGTCCTCACCATTCTCAAGTCCCTTCCTCCCCGATCTTCTGACATCTGTCCGCCTGCCCCTCCTTTCCTCTTCCTGCCCAGGGTGGCCCCTTTCCCCCTTCTGCCCAATGAGGGTGACCAGTCCTCAGGGTTTTGCCCGTGCTCTCTGCCTGTCTCTTTATATCCCACTCTTTTTCAAATTAACCCATTCTCCTTGTCATGGTATCCATGTCAAAGCAGACTGGGAATGGGGTACCCAGCAGGGATTTTTAAACCAGTATTTCACTGTATAAATTATTAAGCCACCCCATTTGAAATCATTGCCTCAGACTTCATCTGCTTCTCTGGTTTGTCCTTGTCCTTGTCACTGCTCTTCTAAGACAACTCTTTTCCTGGCTTCTTTTCTTTCTGGCTCTTCACCCCTACTAACAGCCCCTGGATCCTCACACCCCCAGAGTGCCCATGCCCTGCTGAAGGAGCCTAAGATGCTCCCACTTTCTCCCCACTCAGACTCGCCATGCTGAAATACTCAGATGCTCTGCCTCTGCTCTGTGGCCGCAAAATAGGAAATTTGCATGCAAGGGTCTGGGCTGGGTTTTGGGCTGGTATCCCTCCCCACTCACAAGTGGTAAAGCCTGGTGTCCTACTGATCTCTACAGATGCTGAGAGTCTTAGGGGGGGGGGGGGGCG
>NW_006295887.1:1802916-1824403 GCF_000327345.1 Myotis davidii
AGGCCTCATCCTGTCTCACCTTCATTCCAGAGCTCCTGTCTTTTCCTCTGCCAGGAACATTCTTGCTTTTGCCTCTCCTCCATCTACTGAGCCCTGACCCTTCTTTCAGGCACAGGAGGTAGGCTGCACCGTTAGGAAGGGTTTCTCAGTAACCACACCAGAACTGATCTCTCTGTGAAGTTCATAGGACTTTCTATCAGCGCTTTAGCACTTACCACACCTTCCCTGCCTTATGTCATCACATACTTATGCTCTTTGCTAGACTTACAATCTAATTTTCCTGGGGGTGGAGCATTGTTCGTATGCATCTTTGAACTCCCACACAGCATGTTGTGGGCATAGATGCTGCTCAGGAGTTACCTGAGCCCCTGTGGTATATGATGCTTTTCGCCCACCCCCACCCTCGCTTCAATCTGACTTTCTCAGGTTAACCTTCCAACACAGGATGGGGGACCTTCATGCCTCCGAGGTAAGAGTGTGGGCTTTGGAGCCAACTCGGCTGGATTTGAGTCTCAGCTCCATCATTTATAAGGTGTGTCATATTTGGCAAGTAACCCAGCCCCTCTGTGCCTCGGTTTCCTCTGCTGTGTGATGGGAACTGTAAGTCACTCCTTCAATATATTAGTAGGAGGATTTAATGAGTTACAAGAGTAAAGCATTTAGAATGGGTGAGCCATAGTAAATGCTCAGCAAATTTTATTTAAAAAAGGATACAGTTGGATCCATTGAAATAAGCTATTGATTGTGTTCAATACCCAGCACAATTCCTGTCCCTAGTGGAGACTCAGTAAATGTCTGTTGGTCAAATTTAGGTGAGCTGAGCATTTTTAACCAATAATAAAACAAGGAACTGCGGGGGGAGAGGGGGGGGAAGGATGCAAAGAGAAGAAGTTGAAGGACTGAGGAGGAACAGAAAAGGAATTGAAGACAGCCAGGGAAGCAGCCCTGGTCCCTGGCCCCAAGGAGTCCCCCTCTCCATCTGCCCTAAAGGCATCCATTGTCAATTCCTCACTTTCCAGTGGAAACTGAAGGTCAGAGAGAATAAGTGATTTCCCAAGGCCACACAGCTAGTAAATGGTGAAACAAAGATTCTTCAGCCCATGTTAGGATGTAAAAACTAGTATATAAAATATGTTTGAGCCCTCCTGATTCTACCTGTTGCTAGAACTTTGTTAAGCGATTCTGGTTTTCTTCCCCCCAAAACAGGAGATATAGTATCTATTTTACAGAATTCTCATGGAAATTAGAAAATATACACACAGTGATTATTACCTTTCTTGGAACACAGCAGCTGTTCAAGAAACGGTTGTTAGTTCTGGTGAAAAGCTTTATGAAGAGCTCTGGGGTCGCTTGGATCCGGCAGGGAGGTCTGCCTTTCAGGTGGGAGTTCCTGTTTGCTGTCTGCGACAGAGGCCGGCCCAGCTACCTGGCCGTTTGTACTGAAGGCAAACATGTGTGAATGTTGCTAAAACAGATGAAGAGGAGTCCCGATGCAGAAGGGGACGCAAGGGCAACATGTGGAAGGCAGCTTTTCGTTTAAGAGATATAAGAACTTTCTAGCTGCAGCATGAACACCTGCCCTTAGACTTGTTAACTCCTAGGTCCCCTGACGCAGACCACCGCTTCGCACTGTGTGTGGGCCGGTATCCTGCACTGAAGCACAGGCACCGTTATTGGTGCTAAGGACATCAGTGCTGTTGTGATATCAGACTGCCTACCAATCACTGCTGGTGATAAATGTTCCAGACCCCAGGATAGCAATTCCTCAGAATTTTAAACTTATAGTTACCATAGAACCCAGTAATTCTTCTAGGTACATATCCAAAATAAATTAAGGCATATGTCACACAAAAACCTGTAAACAAATGTTCACAATGGCATTATTCTTAATAGCCAAACAGAGGAAAGAACCCAGACGTCCATCACTTGATGAATGTAAAAGTAAAATGTGATATATACCCATTAAGTGGATTGTTATTTGACAATGGAAAGACATGATGTCTTGATTTGTACCACAATCTGGGTAAACTTTGAAAACATTGTGCAAAATGAAATAAACCAGCAACAAAAGACCACATATTGTATAATCCCATTTCCAGAATAGACAAATCTGAAGAGACAGAATGTCCATGACTGATTGCCTAGATATTGGGAGTATGGGGTATGGGGAAGATGACTGCTGATGGGTATGGGTTCCTTTGGGGATAATAAAAAATGTTCTAAAATTGTTTGCAGTGATGGTTGTACAACTCTATAAATATGCTGAAAGCATTTGAATTGTACACTTCAAATGAGGGAACTGTTATGTTATGCAGATTATATCTCAGTCAAGCGATTAAGAAAAGAAGAAATTATATTCCCCCATTTAATAATCAACTGTGGGGGTCACCAAATGCATCTCTGAGCCCTCCTTTCCCCACCGCTGGAGGTTTTATATGAGGCAGCAAATGATATTAGTAGCTGTCTCCCTGTAAACAGAGTTTTGTATCTGTCATCGCAGTGGATCTTTCATAAGCCAGAGGTGGCTCACGGCTGCCCAGTGTGTCCCGCTTTGAAACTAGAGAGAAACTGTGCCTTCTAGATCCATGGGCTATCACCTTGGTCTTCTCACTAAGGTTTCCCCTTGTGGCCCTTCTATCAAGAAGAGTTTTCTGAGAAAAGGGAAGCACAGGAAAGAAGCAATGCAACTCCAGAAGGTGGACAGTGTCCCTTTCTGGCTGCATACGGTGGTCTCAGCTTAGGCCCCAGATGGTGAGTGGGCACTTACGCAAAATAGAATCTATTTTAAGTCACTCTTAGCTCACTGCTTTTGAAGTTTTTAATAAACGTATTTTGATTGGCTTCATGAAAGAGCAGCCCTTATGAACTTAGGAAGGGCTGTGTTTCTCTCCCCTGAGCCCAGTGGATGTGTTTCCCCAAAAACAAATTTCACAAGTGAACAGATGTTTTATCACATGCATCTAACCAGGCCATGTAGTCGAAACCTGTCCCAACTCAACCCCCAAATAATGGCCAATTGACTATTTATTTGCTAAATCTGTGGCTTCTTGATTTGAGTTGCAGAAGGCAAGATGGTAAGAGCACACTTAAGACCCAGATACCAGAGGAATTTTACGGGTGCAAGAGGTTGACACGTTTTCTTCAGTAAGAGCCAGAGAGTAGATGTCTTGGGCTATGCAGGCCCTTTGGCCTCTGCTATAATGTGAGTGAGCGTGTCAGTGTTACTTGTTACTACTATGTAACAAGTACCCCCCAATTTAGTGATGGAAACAATTAATATTTACCAAACACCATTATCTGGACAGGTCATTACTGAACAATAATGACCTGAGTTCTTTCTGAATTCTCAGGTGCCAGACCAGGCAGACGGATTATTTTCATCAATATCTGGCTCCATGAGGGTTGCAGACCTTTGGTGGCTGAGAATAGGATGGTTTGACAATTAGGGGTGAACTGACTGAGGACATCTTGAACTTGGGCAGACGGGCTTTCTGGGAAGTGAAGGAGTTACAGAGAGCAACTATAGGGAGGAAGCCTGACTCTGGCATGAAGGAATGCCAATATTTGAGTCCATCAGTCGGAAATCCCACTCCCACTCACAGGCTTGTGGGTGCCAGAGGCTTCAGCAAGCTCAGTGGGAGGAGGGAAGAGGGTGGCTACTCCCTTGGGGAGCTTCAGGCCCCACTCACCTGCATCCAGAGCCAGCCCACCCACCGAGGGATGGAGAGGCATTCAGTCCACACCCAAATCTTTGGAAATAATTTTCATACTGGGAAAAACTCAAAAGCTGGATCCCAGAGAAGTGCTGGCAAAAGGCTCTTCTTTAGAGTTTATTTGCCTTTGGAAGGGACTTTTGGGATATTTAACGAGACCCTTGCTTCTAGAGTCCTTTAAAGAGTGCTCCTGAAAGAGGGTCAATAGGACACTATCTAGCTCTTATGCCACAGGCACAGGGGTCATGGTCATCACTTTTATGTTTCTGATGACTAGCTGGCCACTGAAGAACCTTGGAGCCAACAGATGCAGGGGAGCATTCTGGCATCGTTACCCATTATCCACATTTAAAACTCCAGCTGGTTCTACTGCAAGGAAGATAAACGCACACAGCTGATAATAAGTTAATTCAAAACTTGTCACAGAGACACTCTTCAACTCTGTTTTCTCACAGAATGTGCTTTTCCTGCTGTTTTCCTGTGTTTTTTGAGCTTTTTATATTGTGTCTTGCAATCCAAAGGTTGTATTTCATTAGAAAGTAAGCAGTCTCTGAATCTGGGAAAAATAGATTGAAAAAAATATATTTGGCTTTCTGTTTTCCAGATCGTGTTTGCTGTTGTTTCCATTTCTGGCCCAGCATCCTCCCAAAGCATTGAGAATGTAATTCAAATGAATCATTCCTCCAGCTCAGGAGAAGTGACCAAGGTGAGGACACCCTGCCCCAGAAGGTTCAAGCATCGCTGCCTCTGGTGGAGTCGGAGGCAGCTGGGTCTGGAAACAGGGTGTCTCTATTGTGATAAGCTGAAGAGAAGGGAATCTGCCAACCAAGGCAGCCCCTGCAGCTTTTCCCCTCTGCATGTGGTCCCCAGATCAGCTCGGTCACCTAGAAGCTTGTTAGAATGCAACATCTCTAACCTCACCCCACACCTTCAGAATCACAGTCTGCCTTTGACAAGATCTGAGGGGGTAGGTGAGCTAATGTGACTGCGTGAGAAGCCAGCGGCATCTGAATGGACTCACCGACAGCATTCCACAGAGGAACTGGCCCTGCCCTTGCCCTCCTCTACAGTCTCAGTGGTCCTCTCCAGTTGTGTGGGAAGGAGTTCCCTAGACCATCAGCATCAGCATGTCTTCTCTCTGTCAACACTATTCACCAACTTGGAAAGTGTCAGAAAAGCAGATTCCTGGGCACAGCCCAGACCTCCTGAATTGGACACTCCATGAATTGGCTCAGCCCTCTGGTTTGAGTGAGAACTCCTGGGCATTCTGATGCACAAGCATGAGAACCACTGGCTTGTGGGATGTGAGACATGAATGGAGTGGCTTCCATGGCTCTGGTCACATTCTAACCACCCCATCTCTTTTTCCTCCTGGGCCTTCCACTTTAGGTCCTGGCTCTGCTGGTGCTTCCATGGACCCTGGAACCCACAGGGGCACAGCTCTTCCTAATCTGGTATTCTGATGAGGCAGTGAAAATATACTTCTAAGCCTAGCTAAGTGGAATTTGTAGAAATCTGCAAGGACGGAAAGTGCAGCCTGATCATGGTCATGAAGCTGAAATCATGCATTGAGGTAAAAGCAGGAAGACTGAACGAATTCAAGATGCTCAAAGTGTTATCAGAGTGATGGTCTTTCTCTCTTGCTAGTGGGGGTGGGTTTCTTAGAGTCCTGCTGGAATAAGCATTTCCAGAGGAAGAGATGTGGTAGAAAGCTTTATTTTTGTGGAATTACATTGGGGCTTTGACTTACGAATGTCCCGACTCATGAGTTTTTTGAGATATGAGCCGTCTCTCCGCCAATCTTTTGCTTTGAGTTGTGAGCTAAAATTCGGGTTACGAGCCAGCTTCAGATACCCCACCGTTAGTTGGCACAGCGAACGTCACAGTGAACGCCACAACATCAGCCCAGCATCACATCTCACTCATTCACTTTTTGATTTGACATACGAGTAATTTGAGTTACGAGCTCTGTCACGGAACAAATTAAACTCATAAGTCAAGGCCCCACTGTGTATCCCTCAGTTTCTGAAGTTTCATTTCCTTTCATCTAGTCCTGGAAGATGTGCAGCTGGGGATCGAGCAGAGCTAGAAGCAAAGCCAGCATCCAGAGCTTCCATTCCATGGTGGAGTCGGGTCCAGTTCAGTATTAGGCTAGTTGCCGCCCATTAGTCCATGTGTGTGGGGCCCACATGACTGTGGGCCATGTGGGTGAATGCAGGAGCGTGAGGGCCCGGTAGCCAGGAGCATAAGAGGCAAGAGAGACCACTCCTTTGTTTAGGAGATTAATTATCTTGAATCTTTCCGTGCTTGCAGTGGCCACGCCTACTCTGGCCAATGACCTGTCCCCAGGTGTGACTGACAGTCAAATACCTTTCCTATTTCACCCACTCTTTGCTGGTCATGTATCTAAACTGCAGCTTCCTGGCAAAGCTGCACAAATGGCATGCCTGTACTGTTTGGCCTTCCCTTTGCTCCTTTCCAGTTATTCATAAGTAGGTTAAATTACAACGGTATCAAGGCATTAAGAATTCATAGCCCCAGCCATGTCTATCATCCTTCGAACTTCTAGTTAGGGGAGATAAATAAATCCCCCTTTGGTTCTGCCACTGTAATCAGATTTCTGTTACATGCAGCCCACCCAGTTGGTACAAACTTCAATAAATTCAAGTATGGCTTCCTGAATTGCCATTTGTCTAATCTAATTTATTTACATTTCAAAGCCTGGCCCCTATTTTTAGTCAAATATCATCATTAAATAGTATTTTCTATATGTTCATTCGGTCATATTCCTTAATCCAGAGGTCAACAGAAGGGAAACATAGTATTTTACACTTTACAGGCCATTTGGTCTCTGACTGTCGATAAAATCAGGCATAGACCACTGTAAATGAATGAAAGTGCTGTGTACCAATAAAACTTTATTGGTGGGTTGTGAATTCTTTAAATGTTCACATGTCATGAAATATTTTTTCTGATTATTAAAAAATATGAAAATCATCTTTATCTCATGAACTATAGAAAAACAGATAGTAGGCCAGATTGGACCTACCTCTGCTGCCGGGGTCCAGCCCAGGCTGGCCAGGGTTCCCAAAGGTGTGGACGGAGTCGGCGAAGAATGTTTTACACGGAGACAGTGTTCAGAACTCTCTAGCTCTCTTTAGCCTCCGTGGATCTTCCTGTGCCTGGCTGCGGCCACAGAGAAAGATCCCGAGGCAAGCTGAGCCTTTATTTTATAGTCAGAGGTAAACAAGGTAGTGGTTACCATAGTTACACTGTTCTTGTGAGTTTCATTTGTTTTGGCAGCACTTGCTGCACCCCCCACCCCCCCACCTCCCACAGCGTCCCTTGAAACATAAGCTAGGCAGATGTTTCTTCCCTGCAGCAACTGTGTCAAGCAGCAAGGGTGGACCAGCTTCTGGCAAATTCTCCCATTTTTATTTTTTAAATGACAGCACGTGTAAATCAGCGGCCACCTCTTGGATTGGGTTGTTTCAGACTTGGAAGAAGACTTGTTTGTGATTTTGCTAACAGGTCAGTCCGAGCCTTAACCCTATATCGGCTCCCCACACTCTGTCATATATATGTTAAAAAAAAAAAAAAAGAATCTCAGAAGATTCAGACCTTGCCTTTAAAAGCTTTCTCTAGATCAAAGAACATATGGGACAGGAGGATAAAAATCCAACAACTAATAAGCATTTTATTCAAGTGTAAAGGACAAATTTTGCTCCATTATGGATTTACTTATTACTGTGGTGCAATTCTGGTGGGTGAAGGAGAGGTTGTAGAGTCAGAAAAAAGAAAGGAGAAAGCAAAAGCAAAATACACTGAGTTTTTAGAAAGTTGTAGAGTAATAGGAGGAATTAAAATGACAACAGGTCTTGAATTGCAAAGGAGGAGAGAAATACTCTTCTATTCTCTCAGTTAAAGTATCCCCATTGGATACTTGAATTCTCCATCATGTGGCTTCCAATAAGTTGTAAGCCTGTGACTGACATTGCCTCAAGCCCTGAACTCACCAACTCCCAAGGTAGGGACAGCCCTACTTCATCTTTGTTTACTTAACCAGATAAGTCTTTTCTACTGCAGATGGTGTTTCCATTCCATGAATCAGTTGACATAAAATTGAGAAATGGGAGCCAAGTCACAGTCCTACAGACATTGCACTAGTTCAGACATCATTTTTCATATTTTCTCTAATTGATCTTCATTGAGCATGCCATTATTTCCATATTAAAGAACATATATATATGTGTGTATATAATGGAGCATATTAGTTCCTATGGCTGCTGTCCATAGCCAATTACCAGATCAGTGATTTAAAACAGCACACATCAATGTCTTACTTACAGTGAAAAGTCCAAAATTGAGGGGTTGGATGGCTCAATTGGTTGGAGCATTTCTTGTACACCAAAAGGTTGTGTGTTTGATTCCTAGTCAGGGCACATGCCCGAGTTGCAGGCTTAATTCCCCAGGAGGGGGCATGCAAGAGGCGTTTTTCTCTCTCTCCTTTTCCTTTCATCTCCCAAATCAATAAAAATATATTTTAAAAAAAATAAACACATATTCTCAAGTGAGGATTAAAATAATAATAATAATAATAATAATAATAATAATAATAGCACCAAGGCAAATAATCCTTTTGCCCAAAAAACATGATTGCACTAATAGTTAAGGGATAGCCCATGGGCAAATATAATACTTGTGCTGCATTTTATGAAACCTTAAATGACTTGTAAATGACATAAGTCAAAAACATCTGTCTCTTCCTGAATTGAGCATACTATTTTCACTTAAAAGTTTGATTTTTTAAAAATCTATTTCTGAATTTCATTAATTTCTTAAATATCACGCTTAAAACTACAGGACTGTCTACTGATTCCTGGGGCAGATCACATGCATGATGCAATAAACACTTTTCATCAAAGAGTATTTCTTGTCCAATTGTAATTTGGGTACCTCACTCAACACAGCCTCTACTAAAATCCACATCCAACCACCTCTTCTCTGACCTAAGTTTTGTTTAAAACTTACCTGGACTTGGCAGAAATAACTGGAAGATTTGAGTCCCTTGAATTGAGATTGGGCTGCCAAACAATTTGAAAGGACCAGTTTACGTATAATATCTCATACACTTTTTTTTTAATGATGACCAGTAGAATTTGACATAAGAGAATTGGAAAATGGAAATAAAAAGCTTGCATACGCTGTTCCCTTTGTGGACTTGGTTTGTCCTGTGTCTTCTCCAGAAACCAGAGGTAGATTTGAGATCTAAAGCTTGGATGACTAGCTTTTCAAACACATTAGCATGTTTATGGTCCCCACAGTGACCAGGGCATTCTTTATTGGTCACTTTTAATTCATGCTCCAATAATTAATTTGACTTGTAAGAGGGCCAGCTCTTCCACCCAAAAAACCCTTGAAAAGATGGGAATATCATCATTTACAAAAGCACACATATTAGAGCCTATGAAAACCTGAAACAGAAAATGTAAACGTTTCTCCTTCAGAGTGGGTGCAGAGCAGTACTGTCAACTTAAACAATTTTTTTAAGGTAAAAAGAAATGGTCAAAAGCAGGAAAGCACTGTGAAGAAGAATAATATTTTATTTATGAGCAGATTTTTTTTTTTTTACTTTAGTAATCCGATGAAAGGGAAAATTTTTCTGTTATCAGAAACATCACCCAACAGGGTTCCTGGTTATAAAAGTGTCAGCATCAACAAACTTATTAAAAGAAAACATGTTTTCTAGATTTTTAAAAGAAAGGCAGTGTAGGATACATTGTGAGTGTGGGGTTTCTGTTTGCTTCAATGTCTCCTATCAATTTTATGGGCACCTAAGGTCTGAAATTTTTTTTTTATTATTTATTGATTTGAGAGAGGGAGAGAGAGAGTGCAACATTGACTTGTTGATCCACTTATTTATTATTTTTGCATTCATTTCATTGGTTGAATCTTGTATGTTCCCTGACTTGGGATTGAACCCACAACCTTGGCATATGGCAGTGATGGCGAACCTATGACACGCGTGTCAAAGGTGACATGCGAACTCATTTTTTTGGTTAATTTTTCTTTGTTAAATGGCATTTAAATATATAAAATACATATCAAAAATATAAATCTTTGTTTTACTATGGTTGCAAATATCAAAAAATTTCTATATGTGACACGGCACCAGAGTTAAGTTAGGGTTTTTCAAAATGCTGACACGCTGAGCTCAAAAGGTTCGCCATATGAGATAATACTCTAACCAACTGAGCTACCCAGCCAGGGAAGAATCTTCTGATAAAATAGTATGTGTACATAGATCTTATTGTCAGTGGCCTTGTGACTCATTCTTTTCAAATTCCTCTCATTTGGCAAGGTCTGCAATGGCATTTCTTTCTCCAGGAATGCTGATATTCTGGTTAGCCAGAATCCCACTGGCAGGCCATTTCACCCCAAGGCAAAAAGAAAAGTTCTCTTCGAAGACTATAAACAGTCCATGAGCTGGATAACTGGATGTGCTCTGGAAAACTCTGGTTTTGTTTTCTTGAATGAATTTTAAAGCATGTCCTGTAGATTCTGGGATGGAATGTCCTAGAATCTCCCCATGTTTCTGGCACTTAAATATTTTTGACTAATATATACTGGACCTTTGCTGTATAGCCCTTTTTATTCATTCATTCCATTTTATGACCACTTACTCTATGCCAGGTGCCATATTAAGTACATTACATAGACCATCTACATGAATCCTCATGACAAACAGGGATTGAAATTACTCTTATATCTTCATTTTACAGATGATGAAACAAATTTTTGGGGAAGTGGGCTCGCCAGCGTCTTGGAGCAGCAGTGAAGCCAGGATTCAATGGCTTCACCACGTCACCCATAACCAGGTGTCTATCCCTGAAATAACTTAAGCAAAAGGAAATAGAGGAAATGTAATTTACAGCCGTATAGCCTTCTGAGCAGGCTGTATTTACCTCTGAGATGTGCTAAGTGTCCCTTGAGTCCTGAAATGTGGCTTCAGGTGGACATGGAGACACAGCTGTTTTATTCACAATAGTTCCCAACCGGAAACAGATGCTCCCCAGCAGCTAAAGTCATACCTAAATTGTAGTATAGCTACACAACGGATTTCTACTCACCCCCAAAGAGGAGAATCTCAGAAACATTGCATCGAGTGAAACCAGCTTAACACACAAGTATGTGAAGTTTCAAAACCACTTGAATTAATCCATGAATGGGGAAAAACATCAGAACAACCGTTACCTATAGTGAGAGCCTGGAGTGGGGGTGCCATAATTGACTGAGACAGATGAGAAATTCTCTAGGATGATGGTCATGTTTTTTATCTTGGTCAGGGTTTGAGTTACACAGGTGACAATATAAAATATTAGAAAAATGACATTTCTAGAGTAGTTTATATCTTTCTATTATTTATTTTCCCCTAATTTGGGGAGACTCATATTGCTCTAGTAAAGATGATTGATGCCCTAGTCACTTTGGTTCAGTGAATAGAGCATTGGCCTGTGGACTGAAGGGTCCCAGGTTTGATTCTGGTCTGGGGCGCATACCCTGGTTGCAGGCTCGATCCCCAGTAGGGGGCATGCAGGAGGCAGCCAATCAATGAATCTCTCTCATCATTGATGTTTCTGTCTCTCCCTCTTCCTTTGTCTCTGAAATCAATAAAGAAATGTATTTTTTAAATGGGCAAAAAATATATTTTTTTAAAAAGAAGAATGTTGATCTGGATCTGAGTAGCATTTGTTGCAGGCACTGTGAATGTCCACTTGACATCCATAATAACAAACACAGAGGGTTTCTGTACGAACCGGTGATTTCATCCTTGTCAAAGGCAGAGAACAATAAAAAGACAGACATGGAAATAGTCACCTGAGAGACCATCATCTGTCTGTCCAGCAGGTTAATGCCCAGTTCTGTCACCCTTCTGTGTGCCCATCTAAGGAGTTACACCAGCTTTAAAGTTCCTTTTAATCAGCCCCAATGTACTGTTTAGCTCTGCCCTTCATGAGCCCTTCTCTCAGCCCAACTGCATACTCACTCTTCCCTGAACGTTCCTGAGTGCTGCCCTCAGGCCTTCCCCATGCACCTTTCACCACTGCAATCCAGCCACTTCCCTCTGCTCAGCTCCCATGTCTTCTGACTCCCCATTCAAACTCTGCCCCACCCTGGGCTGCTGCACTCGCTGTTCCTTCTCCTAAGAACACTTTTCCAGCTCACAATTTGCATGTCTGCTTCCTTCTCATGCCTCTCAGCACCATACCCAAACCACCCACCCCCTTCATTCTCTTCATTTCCACCACCCCCATCACTTTCCTATATCACAGTCATCCTATGAATGTACTTTATTACTTATTTATTATTTGAAATCATACAAATATATATATAGACACATGTACACATATTGTGGGCAAACACAAACCTATATGTAGTAATCATGTATTTCTTTTGTTTACTTATCACCACTCTTTCTGCCCCAGAGAGAAGGCATCATGTCTATTTTATTCACTTATTGTTAGTCTTATAGTAAAATGACCTGCACATATTGGGCTTACAATAAATATCACTGCCTAACTGAATAAATAATTGCATCTGTTTATATCAGCTTGTTTTGGCCCTTACTTATTCAAATATTTGAGCTTAAAAGCCTGTCTAAAGTTCCGGCATTAAAAAAAAAAAATTCTATCATTTTACTTTTATTACTAGAGGCCCAGTGCATGACATTCATGCACTAGGGGGAGGGAGGTGTCCCTCAGCCTGGGCTGTGCCCTCTCGCAGTCCAGGACTTCTCGGGGGATGTCTGCTTGCTGGCTGGCAGTCAGACATCCCTGAGGGTCCTTAATGCTGCTGCAGAGGCTGGAGAGGCTCCCGCCACTGCCGCTGTACTCACCAGCCATGAACCCGGCTTGTGGATGAGTGGTGCTGCCCCTGTGGGAGTGCACTGACCACCAAGGGGCAGCTCTTGTGTCGAGCATCTGCCCCTTGGTGGTCAGTGCATGTCATGGTGATTGGTGGTTCAGTAGTTCGGTCAATTTGCATATTACCCTTTTATTATATAGGATTGGTATATCTGCTTTGTCTTCTCAACTGATTTGTAAGCTCTATGAAGGCTACAGTTATGTCTTCTACCCCTGTTACAATATTTTATGTGCAGTGGGAAACCTTGAGCATCTATTAAGTGATTAATTTCTAAGAGAATATTCTTAATGGTTTGTCAGCTATGCTGTCCAAACTATCTATTAACTGCTTACCCTTTCCCTTTCATCCTTTGGTAGCAAGAACTAATTTTCCCAGGTCCCTCCCAGTAATGAGTAGAGGTGTGAGGCCTTGGATACCTACCAATGCACTGAGAGAATCTCATGGGTCCCATTCGGTGGGTAAACGGTGCTGGCAATGCCAAAACTGGGGAATGGGCTGTGCAAGGAAGAGTAGGGCAGCATGAAATCTCGTACTTTCCTCCTAGAAATATTTTTTCTGCTATATCATCTTGGGCAAGGGAAACAAAAGAAAAATAAGCAAATGGGACTACATCAAATGAAAAACGTTTTGCACAGTAAAGGAAACCATCAACAAAACAAAAAGACAAGCCACTGAATGGGAGAACATATTCACCAATAATACATTTGATGAGGGGTTAATTTCCAAAATGTATAAGGAACTTTTAAAACTCAGTACACACACACACACACATACACACACACACACACAAAACAATCCAATTAAAAAAAATGGGCTAAGGACCTGAATAGACACTTCTTCAAAGAGGACATACAGATGACCAAGAGACATATGAAAATATGCTCAACATCACTAATCATCAAAGAGTTGCAAATTAAAACCACTATGAGATATCACCTCACACTTGTCAGAATGGCTATTATCAATAAATCAATCAACAGAAAGTATTGATGAGGATGTAGAGAAAAGGGAAACTCTTGTGCACTGTTGGTGGGGATGCAGACTGGTGCAGCCACTGTGGAAAGCAGTAAGGAGTTACCTCAAAATTTTAAAAGTAGAACTGCCTTATGACCCAGCAATCCCACTTCTGGTAATATAGCCGAAGAAACCTGAAACACTAATTCAAAACAATATATGCAGCCCTATGTTCATTGCAGCATTATTTACAATAGCCAAGATTTGGAAGCAGACCAAGTGTCCATCAGTAGATAAGTGGATAAAAAAAGCTGTGGTACATTTGCACAATGGGATTATACTCAGATATAAAAGAGAAGGAAATCTTATCTTTTTTTGACCTGGAAAGTAGTATCGTAAGTGAAGTAAGCCAGTTAAATAAAGACAAATGCCATATTATTTTACTTATATGTAGAATCTAATGAACAAAATAAACTAACAAACAGGGTGGAGACAGACTCATCGCTATAGAGTATAGGCTGCCAGCTGCCAGAAGGAAGGAGGTTGGGGCTAAATAAGAAGGTTAAAAGGATTAAGACCAAAAAAAGAAAAACTCATGGACACAGGCAACAGTATGGTGATTGCCAGAGGGAAAGGGGTGGTGGGGGAAGGTAGAAGGTAAGGGAGGGGATAAATGTGACAGAAGGAGACTTAACTTGGGTTGATAAACACAATACAATATACAGATAATATATTGTAGAATTGTATACCTGAAACCTGTGTAATTTTATTAACCAATGTTACCCCAATAAATTTAACTTTTAAAAAGAGTAGGGTCGCATGGAAAGTCCCATTCAACCAAAGACAGATAGCCATGTTGGCAGAGGTGGGCCAGTTATCTTCTTACTAAGTTCTCATCAGCTGCCTGGACACAGGATTTCATTCCATTTAGCAACTGGAATGAATTAAAAACTCCATTGATTGGTATGTTTTAATCAGTAGGACAGCCATTATTTTGTTACACACACACACACACACACACACACACACACACCCATCCACCCCAGTCTCTTTTCACCCAGTGATATCCACTAGTCTGTCTTAAACTAGCTCTTTAATGGGTGTCACTCTGAGTAAAATGAAACTCTTAAAAAACCAAACTTTCTCTGCCTTCAATTTTTATGATTTGGGGTGAAGAAAGGTCATCTTTTTGAATGACACAATTTACACTATACCTAGTAAAAAAAACAACCCAAAAAACCCTTCACCCAAATTGTGTCTCCTTATGTAATTTTTTTCAACATTTGGGGAGTGGCATATTTGGAATAAGAGCAAGGTTCTGAAGAGTCAGACGGGCTTCAGTTTATATCTTGTTTCTGATGTTTGCTGTGTGACACTGGACAAATTGCTCACATGCTTTTTTTTTAAAAAAAAAAGTATTGTCAGACCGAAATAGACAAAGAACATATGATTTTACTCATATGTGGAATATAAAGAAAAAGTAACAAGTGAACTAACAAAACAAACAAAAACAAACTGATAGATACAGACAACAGAATGGTGGTTACCCGAGGGAAATGGGAGTAGAGGGAGAGTGAAGTGGATAAAGAGGATCAAATATCTGTTTACATATCTTTAACCTTCAATTTCTCCAGCTATAAACCAAACATTATACTTAGTACCCAGTGCATAATGAAATAAGGCCCTTAGCACAATGCTAGGCACATTAAATAAATCCAAGCAAATATTTCTAGTCTTAGCTGTGTTTCTGTGATAGCTAAGATCCCTGAGTCCCAGCTTCTCTTCTCAAAATGAGGATAAAACCCACATCCTAGGTTTGGATGACAAAGTCTAGGTCCCAGAGTTACAGACACCCAGTATGGGCAGTAGAACTAGCCAGGTGCATGGGGCAAGTGCCAAATATTAGTTAGAGGAAAAAAATACTACTAGTTATACTGCTGTCAGCAATTGTACTGCTGTTTATCCTTCTGTCTAGGCCAGTGGTCAGCAAACTCATTAGTCAACAGAGCCAAATATCAACAGTGCAATGGTTGAAATTTCTTTTGAGAGCCAAATTTTTTAAACTTAAACTATATAGGTAGGTACATTGTTATTAACTTAATTAGGGTACTCCTAAGGCTTAGGAAGAGCCACACTCAAGGGGCTAAAGAGCCGCATGTGGCTCGCAAGCCGCAGTTTGCCAACCACGGGTCTAGGCCTTCTTGGCCAGAGAATTATTATGAGGATCAATGACCTTCAAAACAAAGCTCTTAGGGTATATGATCATCTTGAAAAAATCTATCTACCGAAGTTATACAAAACTAATGAACTAATATTCAACTTTAAAATTACTGTGTGAAACCTCATTCATTAAGATGGCATATAGGAGCATGTGTTTATCTTGTTGGGAGAGGAAGGGAGGTGGGTCTGAAATGTGAAAAGTCTGAATTAGAGAATGTTTTAAATGGCAACATGGGGATACTCATGGTTGGCTGACCTTCTTCCCTCTTCACAATCCTTCCAGTGTTTTGTCTAGAGATTGTCATGTTGTCAGTTTCTAGCCAATTGGATATAAACACACTATTTGCTGGGATACATGTAAAGTCTTCCCAAAAAGACAAACTTAAGATCTGGTTCTGATTTTAAAAAATAATAATAATTATGGGTAAAAATGGGGAAAACAACTATTTGAAGGCACCAGGGAGTGGCTAAAATCAGATAGAAACCGGAGGGACTTAATCCTTCAAAGGAGGAAACCACTTTGGATGAGATCCGTGTGTATTCAAACTTTCCCCCAAGCAGATGTGGGGTGACTAAAACACTAGCAGACAACTCCAGTATTACAGGCTAGTGGAGTCCAAGGATGGAGTTCAGGATTTACGCAGCTGGAAACTAAGGTGAGAATTGTGGAAAATAGGAAGCCACGTGGAGGAGCCCCCAAATCATCTATATATAAACTCAACTAAAATCTTTAACTGACCCCTGAACCATACACATATGATGAAGACTTTAGGAAGGCCAGTGGAAATCATCACACAGAGAAATGAAAGAGTTTAGAGTTTAAGTCTGACCAAGTTAGGCATGGTAGACACCTTAAACTTTTCATTAAAATCCCCCTCCCCCAAAAGACCATACTTCAGAAGTAAAGGTTATGTCCCAAAACTAAAGAATTCACTCTGAGATTAAGGGAAAAACCAAAATATATGTGCCCTAATAAAGTATAAAACTAAGTCTTCAGAGGTTCTATGTAATCAACCAATAATTTAACAAAAATTAATACTCACAGAAGGGGAGAGGAAGATAATACAAACTAGATCCTCCACAAAGTATCAAAGTCCCTCATACAATTAAAAATACTAGACATAGAAATAGAAAAAAAACTAACCCCAATTTAAAGGAAAAAAAGTCAATAGACACAGGTGTTGAAATGATCCAAATGGTGTAACTAACAGATAAATACTTTAAAGAAATTATTATAAACACATTCAAGGAGTTAAAGAAAAAAATAGTCATAGAAGTAGAAATACATATATATATATATATATATATACCTCCAAATTCAAATTACAGAACAGAAAAATACACCATCTGAATTAAAAAATTTACTTTATAAACTTAAAAGCATACAGAAAATGGTAGAGAAAATAGATCAGTGAACTAATGAACTTAAATATGGGTCAATAGAAATTAATCAGTCTGAAATTAATTGAAAAGAATAGGTTTAGAAAGAATTAACAAAGCTTCAGTTAGAGTTTTAGATGGAGAGGAGAGAATGTAACAATAAAGTAGCTGATAAAATATTTCCAAATTTTGCTAAAAACATAAATTTATAGGCCCAAGAATTTTAGTAAACTCAAAGCAGATAAGTACATAGAAAAGCATAATTAGGTTCTTTATAGTCAAATTGATGAAAAGAAAAAATAAGAAGAATATCTTGAAAGCAGCTAGAGTAAAAAACAAACTGATATCTCATCAAAAACAATGAAGACCAGAAGACAATAGAGAAATCTCTTTAAAGTTCTGAAACAAACAAGAAAAAAACACACCAAAGAATATTATTTCTATCTGAAATATTCTTTACAAATAAAGGAGAAATAAATATATTTTCAGATAAAAGCAGTCAAGATAATTCAGTGCCGCAGACAGACACAGCAGTAATACCAAAGAAAGCTCTTTAGGTGACAGGAAATAACACCAGATGGAAACCTGGATATCCAAAAAGAAACAAAAAATCACCAGAAATGGTAAATGTTTGAATAAGTATAAAGGATGATATTTACTCAATTTCCTGAAAAATAACTGACTCTTAAAGCAAAAATTATGACACTATATAGTGGGATCTATAAAATCTGTAAATTATAAAACATGACCAAAAAATGGTACAAAAGACAGTGATAATGCAATTATATTGTTTCAGATTCCTTATATTTTACATGAAGTGGTGTAGTATTAATTCTAAGCAGACTGTGTGTGATAAAATATAACTTACAGAGAAACTAGTACATCTATATATTTAAAAGCCAAGTGACCGGAACACCAGAACGACCGAAGGACTAGTTGTTTTGACGTGCACTGCGGCCCCAATCACCCCTTCTCCCCCCTCCCCCCCCGCACCCTGATTGCAGGTGGGACTGGCTGGCGGCTGACCTCCCATGGCCCTTCCCCCCAGCCAGCCTGGTCTCAATCGGCAACAATCAGGGAGGGCTGGGGGAACCCCACCTGTGCACAAATTTATGCACTGGGCCTCCAGTAGTAATATAAAGGAAGATCAGGAAACCCAAATGAGGAGTCTAGCTCCTGGACATGATCTTGGTGTGATTTTTCAGGCCTGACCACAGGTAATTGCAGATACTTTAGCTAACAGCTGTCATGAAGGAACTGCCTTCCCCACACCATGCTTAAAGCACAGCTGGTGACCTATGGTTTCTGAAGAGGGGTGAAGTTGAGCACCCAGGACTGATGCTTGCCAGAGCATGCTCTTTGCATATTTGAACTCCTAGCCCTGGGCGTCTTCATGTCTAGGTCCCTTTGCTGAGGCCATGGACAGAAGTCTTCCTTCGGCACCTCTGCTGAGGTCTCCTTCTGAAAGGAGAGAAACCTTGAAGACATTTTTCCCTACCCTGACTGAGTCCATTCCTAGCCCTCTCCCCTCTACCTCTCCTCATTCAGGTCAAAAGAACTGCTGGAATCCTTTGTTCAGGACTCTCTCCACAGTAAGACCACCTTTGTGTCTGGGCAGATCCAGCTCACCCTCTACCAGTGCACCTCTCAAGAGGAAATGAAATAGGGAGTTGGTTCTCTCTGCGTTGGAGTTTTTGCTTATATCATCTCAGTAAGTCATTAAGGGTTTCTCTCTTTCTTTCATTTTGGCTCATTGTTGCTTTATTCAGTGACTCCAACATCTGGCAGCTTAGCTTTCTCTCTCTCTCTCCAGCTCAGCTGAGCTCCTGACACCCACTAGAGGAATTAAAAAGCCATAGTAAAATATAGTTAAAATTAAAAACTTCTGTTAAGAGTATGAAAAGACAAGCCATAAACTGGGAGGAAATATTTGTTAAACAAATATCTAAACAAAGGATTGGTATCCAAAATAGACAAAGGAATTCATAAAACTCAACAATAAGACAATAAACAGTGCAATTAAAAATCTGTGGAAAATCTGAGCACATACCTCACCAGAAAAGGAGTAGAAAAATATGGCAAGTCAGCATATGAAAGAGCTCCACATCATATGTTACTAGGGAACTATAAATTAAAATAATGAGATACCATGATATACCCATGGAATGGCTAAAATCCCAAACAATGACAGCACCAAATGCTAGAACAACAGGAACTGTCATTGTTGGTGGGAATGCAAAAATGGTATAGCCACTTTGAAAGTTTGACAGTTTCTTACAAACAACATAATTCTACCATACTATTTCTTGCTATTTAGTTAAAAACCTATGTCCACAGGGACATCTGCACATGGATGTTTATATAAGCTTTATTCATACTTACAAAAAGTTGGAAGCAGCCAAGATGTTCTTCACAATTGATAAACAAACTGTGGTACATCCACACTAAAAAGAAATGATCTATCCAGCCATGAAAATACCTGGAAGAACTGTAAAGCTATGTTGTTAAGTGAAAGAAGCCAATGTGAAAAGGCAACACATTGTATGATTTCAACTAAATGACTTTCTAGAACAGGCAAAACTATGGAATTAGTAAAAAGATCAGTGGTTGCCAAGAGTTCAGGGGAGAGGGAAGGAAGGATAGTGAATACGTATAGCACAGGGCATCTTTAGGGCAGTAGAAAGTAGTCTGTACGACAAGGTAAAGGTGGATATATTTCATTATACATGTGTCAAAACTCTTAGTATATACAACAAAAAGAGGGAGCCCTAATGTAAACTATGGACTTCTGAAGAAATATTGGCCCAAGATGTTAATAATGGGGGAAATTGTGCAGTAGGGAGGAAAGGAGGCATATGGGCCCTGTCTATACTTTCAGTTCAATCCATCTGTAAAATTTAAAAATGCTCAAAAGAAAGAAAACTTGATTAAAGCCACCCCACCCCCCCAAAAAAAAACACACAGGAAAAGAGAATCAGAAGAAAAAAGTAAGTCCTAAAAGCCAAAATCTAGTAAACAAAAGGGCAGGTTTAACCCAAATAAACTCTGACGCCATCAGTGTGAATGTCTAGAACAGGTAAAACTAAGCCATAGTGACAGAGCAGAACAGTATTTGTCTATGGAGATGGGGATTGACTGGGGGGAGGGAGCACAGAAAACTTGCTGAGTGAAGGAATGTTCTGTGTATTGATTAAACAATGGTTGGGGGGGTGCATATATTTATCAAAACTTATCAAGTTGTATAGTTGGAATTGGTTCTTTTCTCTGCATATCAACCTTACTTTAATTTTTTAAAAAAATAATTAAATAAAAATTTTTAAAAAGGCTGCCTTGCAAAGACATGTTGTAAGTATGTGAGGGTATTAGTGGCACACTGATGATAGAGGACCAAAGTGGAGGACAGCCAGGCTTGGCTGCAGCAACACTGGGCTCCCATCTCTGAACTCTGTCATGTGACAAAAATAAGCATTTTGTTAACCAGGCTTTATGATGTTCAAGCACATTCACAGCCAAATATTACAAGTTTATTTAACAAACAAGTGGAACCAGAATAAAATTCCTAGAACAGATAATGAACAATATTGATTCCTTTGCATTCATGTAAGAATATCTATAATTCACATCTATTCTATACAAATAGATGTAAATAGTGAGGTAAGTGTCCCCAAAGATGAATTTTAATAGGCTAAACAGCTTACCTAAAAATCTTTAAAGAACCTTATTTCTCCAACAAACCTTTATTTTGTTTTATTTCAATTTTGGTTTGTTTTCTTGTTTGTTAAGCTAATGCATGCCTTCATGCCAGACCACATGACTCCAAACTTTGAAATAACAAGGCCCAAATGAATCATCTTTTCCTATACTCAGAAAAAGATAAATGCCTCATGCCGAAGACCAATCAACATGTAACTGAAGTTAACAAGCAGCATTCAGTTGTACCCACAGATTGTTAAGCATCAAACCCAATCTCTGAGCATCAAAGAAGCCGTTCTAGGCATCTGGTCTGCTCTGTGCAATGGAAAAAGCCTTTTAATGAAAGGCCATGACTTTATTGTTGACACTGGTTTCACTTCAAACTTGGCATCTGCAGTGCCCAAGAGCTTTTCCAAGGTTGTTTTTGCTTATAAATTTTAATAACATGAAAGGTTGCTTCCTTAGTAAAAGATGATCCCTTAAAAGTGCTGGGCCTAAAGCCAAGGGATAGAGGTTTGCCTTCGGCCACTTCTAAGAAGGAAGTGTAGTTAGATGACATGAAAAAGGGAGGATAAAAGAAAGAACCCAGCACTGTGAACTGG